>NW_013952718.1:569898-572279 GCF_001266775.1 Austrofundulus limnaeus | reverse complement strand
TTAAAAAATAAATCAGTCTAACAAATAAAACATTTGTATGTTTTAAGTTATTTTTCTCTGTGCAAAAGACAGATATTTGCTGCTTGGACTGGAGAGTGTAGAAAGCTGGTTTAACCAAGGCCAAAAATCCAGAAAACCAAACTACAGGAGCTGTACATCTGAGGGACATGTGTAGTCTAAAAGACATTTAACCATGAAATGTTCAGTTTGTGATGTTTATATGACATACACCCAGCCCCTCGGCCACTTACAGTAGGTAGTTTACAAAATTTATGCAGAGTTAAAGACTAAATTAAAAAGCTTGTTGGACTGATTTGACATGATGTCCTGAGACGTTGCAGCTGATAGGAGTCATAAAACAGAACAGGGGGATGTTAGATTCCCTGCCGCCCCTATAGATAAATGTATTAAATGAGTGAAGGAAAATATGAGTTAGCACCAAGCAACAACCCTAGGTTCTCCCCAGAGAACCAGACCAAAAATTTTATGTGCAACCCTGGTTATAACAGACCTGGAACCGACATAAAAAGTGCTTAAACTGATCAGCAACAGTTCTGCATATGGTGAAAATTTTGAGCATGTTCAAAATTATGCGCTAGGATCTATGTATGACATTTTCCCTCTCATATTAACGTGTTAGTAAATTATACTAAAATTATACCTAACCCCCATCAACATGTTGTAAAGTTTTCATAAGTTGATGCTGTGCGTCACTGTGTGACTGCTGCCAACATCAATATTTCCTCCATCACGCTGCGCAGAGGTTCTGCAGAAGTTCCACTAACTCTGCACATACGTGCTGCAGAAGTCCAAACATATTATGATAAGTTTGTACACATTAGGATTAAGGTAGGGATTATTTACTCATAGGTTTTATATCTGTTCAAGTCGTTAGCAACACAGTATGATCACGTCTAAAAGAAGGTGCTAATTAATACTTTTTTTCTCTCTTCCTCAGCGTGTACCAGCACGTTGGACAAAATTTACAGATATAGGCATAAGTTGTCTAAAACGTCATAGTGTGACAGGACCTTCAGGTTGAGTAAATCACACTAAATGATTATATCTGTAGACCCTCCTGCCAGTATTTTGAGCATTCTGATCATCATATATTTTGCATATTTCTGGAGGCAAACACACTAAATGGATTGTGTCAGATATTTTACTCATTTGAAAGACACAATCCTTGGCGCACTGTTAGTAGATCAACTTTACACTATCAAGCTTACATGTGTTTTTTATTCACACAAACCTTTAGTAGATCAGGCCCATAATGCTGCACTTCTAACTTCTACTACTCCTGAAGCCAAACCACTGCTGCTCAGCTACAAGTGAGTTTTTCTGTGACCATCAGAGGTCATGGACTAAGATCAGAGCATTTAAAATGGGTATAAAGACAGAAAACTTATTTATATCCAGACAACCTGTGGTATCGGTCAAAAGTTTGGGAAACACCTCCTGATTTAAAGACTGGATAAATTGTCCAAACTATTTCCTGATATAGTATATTCATATACTATAAAACACCCCCCATATTCTATTACCCAGTTCATCTCCATGAAATCCTTGGTGTGTCTGTCCTGTGGGAACTGCAGCCAGAGGTGATCCTCACTTCAGAACATGGAGACAGTTAGAGGACATCAGGAGCTATTCCTTAATGTTTCTGCACTGTTTAAAGACAAAACATATAGTGAATAAACTGCAGGAAAAAAAATACATTTATTTAAATTGATGTGATTTGTTGTGTGATCTCAGCAGTTAATTGAATTGCTTTTCTGTTCAAAAACATGAACAAGTTCTAAAAACATCCACCTGCTGATTCAACACAAAACACACTCAGCAAAACTGCTAATTTGCATTTCCAGAGTGTGCAGCAGCAACTTTTCCTTTTTCTATGATTTATCTGCATTTCTCATTTAAAATATGTTTTTACAAATCTCAAATATACTTTTTTTTGGCAGCAGGGACCATTTTCTTTACTCTTCCTGACAAAAATCAATATAATATTTAAAATATAATGTAATGGTTTTGTAAGAAAAATGCTTCAAAATGCTTCTATTGTAAAATGATGCAAAAATTTTATTTTATTTTATTTTTTCTGTAGTTTTCCCTTAGGTGTGTTATTACATTTTTCTGTGTTTTGGTGCAAATGCGACCAAACACACTGACTGAAAACAGACAGTCCAATTAAATAGAACAAAATATTATGTGTGTGTGTTTATCTGATGTTGATCCATGTGCAGCAATAACTAGTAATGTTTCCACCTAGGCCTGTCACGATAACAAATTTTGCTGGGCGATTAATTGTCCCAAAATTTATTGCGATAAACGATAATATTGCCTGGTGACCGTTTTACAACTAATAATTATAAAAGCATAAT
>NW_013952718.1:565783-568111 GCF_001266775.1 Austrofundulus limnaeus | reverse complement strand
GTTAGTTAGTTAGTTAGTTAGTTAGTTAGTTAGTTAGTTAGTTAGTTAGTTAGTTAGTTAGTTAGTTAGTTAGTTAGTTAGTTAGTTGAATACAAAACTAACTATTATGTGAACCATGGTTTTTTATTTCTTCATTTAGACATTCTTTCCAATTATTTTTACTAACATGTCCAAAAGTCTACCTTTGTTGTCATAACAATAATTTCAGCTTAAAATATACTTTCATTCTAAAAGTTTGCTTTTTTAAAATTATTTTTCATGGAGGCTCAAGACATATTTGTTTATTCAACAATATAAATCCCACATAGCAGTGCAGTGTCTGGCTGGCACTGCTGGCTGACGGTTGGCATGGCAGGTGGTCTGTCAACCAGATGTGGGCCAGGTCTGGCAACAATGGCACTGTTTGTAAGATGGCATGCCACAACTGGCTCGGTTGTGGTTTGGTTTATGCCAGGGGTGTCCAAAGTGTGGCCCATGGCCCCTGAACTGATTTTGTGTGGCCCCTGAAGAATTATACTAATTTGTTTACAAATTTGTCCCCCCAGCACAGGTGTAGATGGAGACTTTCTATATGTAATTAGGGCAAAATTATCACAGACAAAGTAAAATCTTTTTCCAATAAAGAATATTGGTAACAATGCCAATTATTTGTCTTTAAATAACCAGGCTCTTAGCTTTTTCCACATCTATATAGTGACTTCTACTCAAAAACTGATTCTGCTGCCCTCCAATTCACTTTTAATTAACTTATTAAATTTGTCTGAATTAACTAAATTGGGGTCTTTATTCCCCAATTAAAATCTAGAAAATTGCAAAATTTCTTTCAATAAGGGAAACCTGCAAAACACTTTTAAACTAGATTAATTTGCACAGCATTTTCCAGCAATAAATCTGACTACTTTATTTGTTTAAATAAAGTATTCAATGCTTAGTTTATTGTTGAGCAGGTAAAGGAAAAATATTTTTGGCCCTCAAGTCCTTCTGACTTTATGATTTTGGTCCATGTGACAAAATGTTTGGACACCCCTGGTTTATGTGGTGCTGGTCCATGTATAGACACCTCAACAAACCACATCTGGCCGCCAAAGTACTGTGACTCTTTGCAGTATCTGAACTGAATGTTAGAGTGCCTTGTGTGGGCCACAACTGGGCCAGACAAATTTTGCTATATGGGAATTATAAACCAAAATTGAAGTGCTTTTAAGAGCTCTCTGAACCCACTTATGAGATATTTGTAAAAAAAAAAAAAAGGCATTCATGTTTTAAGTCATATTTGTGCACAACTTGGAAATTTCTAAAAGCTACACAAAATCCAAATGATCCAATGTTAGTTCAGTGCCTCTGGCTGCAGGCACACACACACACACACACACATGCATGTGCATGAATGTGACCATATTCCAACATTTCACTACATTAAACCATGTAGCTCTCACTTTGGGATGTTTGTTACTACATGAAGTGTTTCTGTATTAATTTAAAGATGAATAGTAGGGGAAAATAACAAACACTGACTGTGGTTAAAAAAAACACCAGTTTTATTTTTAGCAGACTGGTAATATTTTACAGTTTGACATTAGAGGAATTAGGGAAAGTTAATATATTCTCTGTTTGTTAGTGTTGGTGTGAACAGTCACCAATGGAAACATCTGTTGTCTGATTTAAAGAGTCATGAATCAACTTAGTGAGGACTATTTGCTGGTTTTCAAAATAAAATAAACAGGAAATACTTCCTTTTTACTTAAAATCCAGTGCAAGTCTGAATGCTTAACTTAGTTTAGACAATATATTTATTTGAACATAGTTTATTACTTGTAGATAACTTTACATAATACACGATTACATAAAAAGTGTGTGTGGGTGTGTGTGTTTGTAAGTGTGCTGTCCTTAAGAGTGTGTGTTTGTGTGTAAATCTTGCAACCTACTGTCCTCTAACACTGCTCTGCCTTACAGAGAGCTTATGCTGTTTCGGTAAGTGTGTGTGTATGCGTATGTGTGTGTGTTGTCTTCTGATCTCTCCTGCTCTCTTGCATTTCTGTTCTCTACACGAGCCTCTTTGTATTAACTGGATTCTCTTTTTCTTGTCTCCAACCCCCCTTTCCCAAATTAAAAATATTATTTTTCACCTCATATTTAACTTCATACTTTATTTGTCTTTTCATTTACCTCTAATCACTTTTATTACATTTCCTATTTATCTTCCTTTCACGTTCTACATTTTTTTTATTTTCATTATTTCGGATTTTTTTTTCCTTTTGGCCCTGACAACTGCGCTACTTCCTGTCTATGATTTCTGTGTGTGTGTGTGTGTGTGTGTGTGTGTGTGTG
>NW_013952718.1:563044-564133 GCF_001266775.1 Austrofundulus limnaeus | reverse complement strand
GTGTGTGTGTGTGTGTGTGTGTGTGTGTGTGTGTGTGTGTGTGTGTGTTACATGCAGAGTGTGTTTTTGAACCTGTTGCATTTTTGCAGACCATGTGAACAGTATATGACCAAAGCATGACCTGCTCTTATATGTAAGCACTGGCTCTTCGTGAGGATTGGTTGTGTGCTGGCATGTCATGAGTCATGCATGATATGACAGAGTCTTGCAGCAGATGTGAGTAGGAAAAGTAGGAAATTAGTAAGAGAACATTTTGTTTTCGTTAAATCAGCTTGACCAAAATTTTGACAAATACAGACTGTTTTACTCATGATCAACACTTACTGTAAGTCTGGTGTAAGCTGATATATTAAAAAAAATGATGTGATACTGGAAACATCAAAGTGAAGATTATGTCTAAGCTTTTATCTTTGTCATATAGCTCAATCAGTTATTAATTTTGTTCCTAATTATTCTACACACTGTAAACGTACTTCAGCAGTACAAAACATCAAAAGTATTAGTCATGGTAGTGTATAGAGTTGCATATCACTAGACTGTGCCCTGCATATCCAATCCACTGTTAGCATATGTGACAACATGGAGGAGCAAAGATGGCGTTCAAACAGGGCAATGACTCACAGCTGTCAAAAATCCATTATAATATTTTCACAATAAATTTATATAATTGTTAGTTATGGTAATCTCATTCAACAATCATGTGAAACACTTAAATATGTGCAGGAAAATATATTAGTAACAATGATCTAAATCAGTGTTTCCCAAAGTTGGGGTCAGGACCCAAAGTGGGGTCCCAAAACATCAAGGTGGGGTCCTGAAAAGATTTTTTGAATTAATTACATTTTTGCATTAGTTGTTACAAARGAGTGAGGTTAGTGTATTTAAAATGGATAAATGTAGTATAAAAATATTGTTACTATGCCCATGTTTAGTTGACTTGATACAAATGTTTATCATCCAGAAACAGTTGGGGGCACAGGTCTCTGCTACTGTTATTTTGTGGGTCAAAAGCTGAAAAGTTTGGGAACCACTGAACTTTGGTTCCCAAAGTTGGGCTTGGACCCAATTATGAGTCATGAAGCACCTTGG
>NW_013952718.1:556230-562969 GCF_001266775.1 Austrofundulus limnaeus | reverse complement strand
ACAAGTTTTTGCCATGAATATTTTGTGGGTCAGAAGACTATAATTATTACCAAAACACAAAATAAGTATAAATAAGTATTTATATTTGTGTACAAGCTGTTTAGCTTGTCAAAAAGCCTGTGTTTTCAGGTTTATTAATGAAGTTCACGTACTCAGACCAGTAATATTTGGGGTCACAAGTTTTTGCCATGGATATTTTGTGGGTCAAAGGTAAAAAGTTTGAAAACCACTGCTGTAGATTATGAGTCATGAAGCACCTTGGTTAATCTCCAGAAATCAATTTAAATGGTAATAAAATAATTGCTGATGTAATATTTTTCCTATAATTATTAGAAAAATACAAAATAAGTAAAAATAAGTATTTATATTTGTGTACAAGCTGTTTAGATTGTCAAAAAGCCTGTGTTTTCAGGTTTATTAATGAAGTTCGTGTACTCAGACCAGTAATATTTGGGGTCACAAGTTTTTGCCATGAATATTTTGTGGGTCAGAAGACAAAAAGTTTGGGAACCACTGATCTAAATCACTTGATGTTGTCAGTAACTTTTTAGTTAATTGAAAAATTATGTCTTCAACTACTAATAAAGTATATGAATGAATGAAGGATTTATTTATTCGGGACAGTGTGCAATTAAAACATAATTTGATGCATTGCACCAGATTTAGCCTAAGGCTAATTTACATCTGTAATCCCATCAAACAGTAAAAATAAAACAACATCCAACAGTGAAATAGAAATAAGAGTGGAAAAAAAACAGAAAAATAAAAATATAAAATAAAACATTTTGCAAAAAATACATAAAACACCCCACCCCACTCTCCAAACATAAAACCATGCCCACCTCCACCCCACCCTCCAATATTATTTCTTACCTGTTTGACACTTTAAAAAATTTCACTGCATACCAAGTTATAGATAAAACTTGTCTCTATTGATATTGGCTAACCATCTTCTCAACAGGTCAGGTTTGTCTAACCAAAACCTAAAAATAGTCAGATATATAATATTATTTTACACTGTGTAAATATTACATAAATCAGAGGATAAATCAGTTTGTAATATTTAAGAATTTCTACTAAACTGTAATATGATTCAGCAGAGTTCTACATTCTGTATAACAATATATGCTACAGAAGCTAATGTCTGCTAACCAGTTCAATAATTACCCATGATTACATTGGCTTTGTGAGCTCGTTATAACGGTTACATTATTAGTTTCAGTTCTGCTCAGATCACATCCACACTGAGGTAAATAAGTAAGTAAGTAAAGTAAAGTTTTATTTATATAGTGCCTTTCACAGAAATAAATTCACAAGGTGCTGTACATTCAGGGAAGGGGGAGGGGCCAGTTAAGAAACACCATTCAAGAAGACATACAAGACAAACATGGGGGAACAGGTGAAGCCGTTCAAGCAGCAAACATAGTTGTGCTACTTTTAACAACAGAAAAACTAAAAACCACACAAGGGAAGATGAGGGAAAAAAATAAGATAAAATCTGATTCCTTGTGAAATGATATGGGGGTGTTTTTGTTTCTCATCTCTTGGTACATCTATAATACACACAGCTTCTGACATTTTTATATGTACTCTAACGTATTAGTTTTATTTTTGTTATTATCATAAATGTTTTTACAGCTTTTACAAAATCAGTCCTTATTGTTTGCAATTTTACCAAAATGTACAATAATGTTAAATCCAGTTGCCTGCCTGGTCTAATTATGGCCCCCATTGCCACAACAAATCATAATGTAATGTGAACAATATGCACTCCAGCTGTATTGTAGAACCTCCTTGTGGTAGTCATATTTTGTCTTTAAGATTGTCTCAAACAAGGTTCTGATTTTAGTCCGAATCTCTCAAGCCTTTCCCTACAGTTACAAATTAAACATTGCATAAATAAATGTTTTAACATTCACTTTATTTACAGTAAATGTTTCACAGCTGAGATTCGTCAAAGTGTATCAAAAGTATAAAAGAAAATCAGTAACCTTATATTTCAAAGATTAATAAAAAAATCAGTTTGTCACACACACATTAATCTGAAATGCTTATACTGAATGAAATGAGCAAGTAACGGTTTTTCAGAGTTTTAACAGTAAAATTATGTCTCAGTTCCATTACAGTGGCTGTAATTGCTTTCTCATGATTACTAAAGATAAAACATGCCAGTTTGTCACTAAGAAGTGGCCAAACAGTGCAGAAAACAGTTAAGCTATAGAAAAATAATCTGTTAGAAATGCACTCTTTTTGCTTTTTTTTTTCTAAAAACCAAAGTCCTAAAAGTCCTGAATTGTTTTTGACAAACTGCTCCAGTATGAAATCTCAAAATTCTTCCATATACAGTAACACATCTAGCTGAATAGTCATTGACATTAACATTTAAATAAAATGTTGTTTTTTTTATGATAAATTAGCAGAAGATGTAGGAATAACACATTCTGTGTGTTTGTGAGTGAACAGACTGCTGTCTCTGTGAGGTGCAGCTAATGTGAGGGTCTGTGGGATTTCACTGTGTTTGCAGATTTACTTATCTGGTCAGAGGAGCTCAAACATGAATCCATCTTAAAAATAAAAGAAGTTGTCTTGCAATTAAATATAATTTCACGTGTTCAATTTCAAAAGGAGACACATGTTGCATGCTGTCTGCTACTCGTGAATTACCCTGATGCAGCAAGAAAGTCTTTTTTTGTTTAATTACTTTAATTAGTAAATGTTTGCTGCAGATTATGAATGCTAAAGGATTACATACTGTACACTCCTTATATCCTCCTTGTCTAAACAGACATCTTGCTGTATCAGGATTCTAGGATTGTATTGCCAGGTTCTTGCAGAACTTTTGATCAGGCACTAAGAAGGATGGTTTGTCTTTTCCACATGGTGTCCATATCTGACTAACATCATACTTGGAAGACCTGCTATGAATCAGTCTTTGCAAAGCTAATTAGTCTTAACTTTATAATATACTATTCAAAAAGATTCGTCTCTAACACTTACTGTAGCTTTAAAGATAATCAGTCACACAAACCATACATATTTAACAGCACATTTCTTTCTAAACCATAATGATTTGATTCTCTGTACTCTTTAGATTTTGCCAGTACTGGTCCATATTCTTATTGTAGTGGCTCATCTGCCATGAAGATTTAAAGTGTCTGTGACATGCATGTCCTTCAAATACAAAAAGAAAGTCAAAGACAACATATTTATATTTAAAAATTTGGCAAAATTCTTATTTATTTTAGCTTTTTTTTTTTCACGTAACCGTCATATTTTCTTTTCAATTTGGCTCAACCAAAGTGAAACAGGAAGTGACATCAAAGGAAAACTCTTTGAGAAAATGAACTTTATTTATTGAAACAATATATTTGAACTCTGACTCTTCTTCGTCTGTCTCTGATAGTGACTCAAATAATTTAAAGAAACATCAGATTCTTCTCTACAGTCTGTGTTGTTAGCCGTAGTATTGATGCTCTGTTCACATGCAGACATTCCCCTTTGACATCACTTCCTGTTACTTCACACATAAATATCTCAACTGTTTATCTCATCTGTGTGAAATTATTTTCAGCAATATTTTACCAATGTAATCTTTCAAAAAATGTATTATTTATTACAAAGATTTGATGTCACAGTCTTTTTAATGTTTATTTTAAAAAAAAGTCAATACTTAATTATGTTTTGCTTTAAAATTTCTCGTGAGAACTGCTAAAAAAAGAGTTTCAGTGAGTTTAAAAGAAATTTGAAAATTCCCGTCACATTCCCAATCACTCTATATTGAAATGTTCAAAAATATTAAAGCCAGTAACATACATTCTCCTTTATTATTTACTGGTTCTGGCCTATTAAAGCTTCTGGCTTTGCAACCGGAGTATGAAATATGGCTGCCATGAGGAGAAGTTTAATAGGCTGCTCTGCCGTGTGCATGTGAGGCATGGTTTTTTAAAGCCCTCTTGCTTGTTCTCTGCTTCTACACGCTTTTCTTTCCTGTATGTTATTTACTGTTATTATCTTTGTCTGTGACATTTTAGTGAAGATGTGGTATCACATGCTATATTTAAATATTTGTCAAAAGATTAGTTGTTAGAAGCTGTGAATACATGCACTTTGTGCCCTGAGTACTCAATATTGTCAGAACACATGATCCAAAGTTCAAAATTCAAAGCATTTATTGGAAACTTGTGGTGTTCTTGTGCCCTAAACCTGCTGCTTATCAAAATGTACACCTACAGTATGTGGTATTGCTCAATTGCTCAATTACTCAATTCTAACTTTAAATCTAACTTATTCTCTCTTCCCTGTCTTTTTGTCTTCCCTGCTGTTATCCATGTTCTTCAACCTGTCATGTCTTCTTCTACCTTCTGCCTCTTTCTCTGTATTTCTTTCTACACTTTCTTCTGTCCTTTAAGACCATCACTGACACCAGCCCGATGCGTCACTCCACCTCCAGCCTGGTCCAAGGGCGCTCTGGCCGTGGCGTGAGGCTGGACGACTACTCCCTGGAGAGGGTCGTGTCTGAAGAGGGGCGACACGGCGGAGGATGCAGACACAGGGACAGGAGTCACCGCGCCTCACAGCGCTCCCTGACCAGATACACAGATGCAGACACGGGTGAGTCAGCATTTAATCGACTGCTGACAGAAATTCTCTGATTTTTAGCTTGATGTGTTTGACTGGCTGATCTGCCAATCAAAAATATTTTTGGTCCATCAAAGCACCATAACAATCTTTAAAACCCTAAAACACTTTTTTAATATACAACCCCAATTCCAATGCAATGGAATTTAAACTAAGAGAAGAACTGAGAGTGACTGGCATAGATTTGCAAATCATCTGCAGATGGAAAGACAAATTATGGCATGCGATAATGGGTCCTAACAGCAGCATGTAAAGTGAGAAGAGAACAAGCCCCAGAATGGATCCCTGCGGTACGCCAGAGGTCAGAGGAATTGAAGAAGCAGAGAACAAATCACCTATCCTGTCAGAGAAAGATTTGTCTGTTAAAAAGGACTTAAACCACTCAAGCACAACTCCCTGGAGGCTAAACTGCTGAGTCAGGCAAGTGATGAAGATCACATGGTCCACAGTGTCATACAGTAGCTGCTGAGAGGTCCAGCATCACTAGCAGAACAGATTATTTGGCATCAAGAGACAAAAGAATATCATTCTGCACTTTCAGTAGTGCAGACTCAGTTCTATGGCGAGGTCTGAAGCCAGACTGATATGTTTTAAACAAGTTGTTATTTAAATTAAAAAAAGGACTGTAACTGAATAAAAATAATCCTGTCCAGCACGTTGGATAAAAATGACGTGGGAAATTGGCCTGAAATTAGAAAAATCTGTGGGATCTAGACCCGTTTTTTTAAGAAGAGGCCTGACCACAGCTTGCTTAAAAACAGATGGAACAGAACCTCAACTTAGACAGCTATTAATGAATGTCAAAAGACAAGTACCTTTAGTGTCTAAGGACTGTTTGAATATCACAGTGAGGATGATGTCCAGTGGACAGTTTGTAGATTTGCTGAACTGAACAAAGACAGTTGAGGTTATAGAGGGAGCACATAATTGGATGTCATTGTGTGCACTGACAATGTTCTGTTTGAAAGTCAATTTTGTTAATAAAACGATCAAGAAAATCCTACTGTGAATGTTGTTGTGTAGCAGTTTTAAGAACATTGATATAAGGATTAATGACAGACTGAATGGTAGCAAATAACACCCTCGGCCGATTACAACTGGTAGAAATTAAATTGGACAGATTTGGCCAGTTTAACAGCATTTTGATAAACAAGAACAAAGAAATAATGTTTATTTGTTTGAAAATTGTCTTTGTAGTGTATTCAATTGAATATAGATTGAAAAGGATTTGCAAATCACTGCTTTCTGTTTTTACATATGTTTTACACAACATCCTGACATCAATGGAATTAGGGTTGTAAAAGCTTCTGTAACCCTCATGTTTGATCTTAGTCTGTAATACGTCTACTATGTGAACTGAGACATGTCTTCGCTAGGCCTGGGCACAGACCTCAGCACAACGACTCAATCAGGTGACCTTCCACCCAAAGAGCGTGAGCGAGACCGAGGCCGCACCAAGGACCGTCGTCACCACCATCACCATCACCGTCATCACAGCTCCATGGACAAGGAGCACTATGGCCACGAACGCCACGACTACCCACACAGGCATCCCCATGATCGACACTGGTCCCGGTCCCCCAGCGAAGGACCTGACGGAAGAGGTCACAGACAGGTGGGTTCCGAACACTTCAACTTTTGTGATGAGGGTTGTAAAAGCTTTACAAAACAGCCTGTTTAAATACTGCTTTTTATGTTTTGTTTGTTCATTTGTTTTTGTTTATTGCACTTTTTTACCCAAAATTTGATGAAAGCATGTTTGTTTGGATTTAAGTTTTAATTTGATGATTTCTGTACCATTTTTATTTACTCCCAAATCAGCACATGCACACTTATGCAGTAAGAGTTCACAGTCATTTCCATAAACTTACTTATGGATATCAATCTATCTTTTTTATGCCTTTTTTTTCTTTGTCACTGTTTCTCTATGTCCATTTTTCCTCAATGTGATCTGTTGCCTCTTGCTGTCAATCTGTTGCTTCATTTTTATGTTTTGGATTATTTTCAATGGTATCTATCTATCTATCTATCTATCTATCTATCTATCTATCTATCTATCTATCTATCTATCTATCTATCTATCTATCTATCTATCTATCTA
>NW_013952718.1:550926-555980 GCF_001266775.1 Austrofundulus limnaeus | reverse complement strand
CACCCACCCACCCCTCTATCTGTCTACCCATCTATCTCACCATCACTTTGTTTATTCTGCTATATGTTGTTATTGTGGTGCATTTTGATTTTCCTTGTTTACATTTTGCTGTAGGGCAGTAGTTCGGTAAGCGGCAGTCCGGTCCCGTCCACCTCGGGAACCAGCACTCCTCGTAGAGGCCGTCGCCAGCTGCCACAGACCCCTGCTGTTCCACGTCCACACGTCACCTACTCCCCCGCTGTCCGCAAGCCCCTCTACGGCTCCCCCGGCCCAGGCCGATTGCGCTCGCCCTCCCCTAGACACTTCTCCCCGCCCGACCACGACAGAGGCTACCACCGACCGCCATCGCGACACACCTCTCCGCACCACGGCGGCTCCTCGTCCAGGCACGGCTCGCCGCGCTCACCCCGCCACCAGTCCCCGCACTCGCCTCTCCACGGTTCGCCCAGGTCCCCTCACCGAAACCGCTGGAGTGGGCCTCCACCTGGCGACAGCCTAGAGGGTGATGGGCCGTTCTACGAGAGAGACTACAAATACGAGCGGCACCACGAGCCACCTGCCTACGAGCAGAGCCTCTCCCATGGCAACCCTCATCCACACGGGGGAAATCCTCACCCACACCCACGCTCACCTAGGACTGCCCGCCACGGGCCCCCTCCACCCCCACATCCACATCCACGTAGGGTACCTAATGGCTACCGCTCATCCTCACCTTCCCCACATAGACGGGGTCCACCAGGGGCACCCCACCCACACCACCGGCCTCCCCATGCCAGAGGGCCCCGCAAGGGCCTTCATGAACCTTACAGTGAGACAGATGAGGATGATTGGTGCTAGCGACCACAGAGTGTAAGAACTACAGAGGAGAACGAGAACCACCGCTTCCAGTGCTCTGGCCAACACTATGAAAACTTGTTAAAGCAGCCATAGTGAGGTCTTTCTGGAGGGGTTGGCTGCTCAAAACTCTCTACCTTCACCCTTCAGAATCTAAATAGGAATAAATGGGTGGAGGGAGGAGCTGAAGGTGCTGAAAATTGCTTTTTACACGTTTTATGAAATAGTGAAACCTTTGACAGAGCAGCACCCAGTTAAAAGGAAACTGAGACGGCCAAAAGAGCTTGGGTAAGGCCAGGGTGCAGTTTGTCTCTGCTTCTCTCAGTCTCAGAACTAAACTTCCCATAACTAGCCTTCATCATCAAGGCCAGGTTTCAAGAGGGAGAGAGATCTGCGGCATCGGAGAGCAATGGAGAAGCATGAAGTTCTGAAATATGATGTGATCATTGCAGTTCTTGAGGCTTAATAGCACTTTGCTCAAACTAACCCTTGATTGACAGATGCGTGCTATCTACCACTGGCCTGACTACTACTGTAAACTGAAAAGCTGGAACAAGGAGTCCATCGTTTTGACTCTGTTCTAAAACAGAAAAGGTGAAGCAAAATTTAGTATTAAAAAGCCAGGACCCCCTAACCCTTTCATGCCAAGCTATGCCTCCAGAAAATCAAACTTGAAACAATGAAGAACATGGTGAAACTTTACACGACAAACAATGAAAAAAAAGGGAGAACATCGACTTTATCTTTAATCTCTTCTGTTTCCAATGGACAGAACCAGGAAGCTCCGCCTATACTGCAAAAACCAGCCAATCACAGTGCTGGCTGATATTTGATGAGTTTTATCATCTCTGTTTACTGTTATGGACTCACTTAATGCTGATGGAACTGCTGTGACATCACTTCCTGTCCCAATAATGTTAGCAAAGGGTGACGGGGTAAGGCACAAAGTGGGCTCACTTCCTGTTCAAGTACACCAAAGGGATGGGCTCAGGTAACAAGAGAAGGGGGTTGAACACTTTGTCAATCCTTTTCATCCTCTGTTACTAGCCCCAGTGTGTGAGGGATGATGACCTGACAGGAAATGACATCACGCAGTTGAATGGGGCGGAGGAGAGTAAAGGAGGGATGGGGAAAAAAAGACTAATTTCTTCAGTATTTCTTCTATCGATTACTTCTCCTTCTTGTTCTTCTATGGACATTGAAGTTTGGTTCTTCTGTTGCATTCGCTCAGCCTCCTTTGATATATTTCAGAGTCCAAAACTTGCTGGAAATCTGCATGACTGATATCATACATACTAGAGAGGAAATTTAAGTTGTGTGGGGTGGGTCTTTGGGGGCTTTAGGTTTATTAATGAAGTTGTCTTCTTTCCGACTCTCTCTTTCTCTCCCTGTTTGGCTTTTGTCACTCTTTTACTTGTCAAAAGTATTCTAATTGGATTTATTTTTAAACCTGAAACGAGACGCTGACATTCAGCTGTTTTGTTTATCTGGGTATTCTGAGAAAATAAATCTGTTTCTACAACTTGTCAGGAGATAAGAACCCCAGCAGGGCTCGAGAAACAAGAGGGAGCGAGAGTGGTCAGAAGGAAACTTCTACCACACTTTATTTACTATTGTTAATGATGACAGATATGAATACTGATTTTAATGTCAATGCCAATGATAGTGACCATGATGATGCTGGTGATGATTGAATGATAGAACTGTTGCTGTAGACTTGCTGTCATGTTAATTGGAGTTCAAATATGCTATGTTCATCCTGTTTGCATCTCTTCAGTTTGTGTCCCCCCGTTCTGTGATGTTTACTGGGTTCCTGTTGCCTTTGTGCAACTTTTCTTTGGCAATGAAAGTTTTGGAATGTTCACTCAGCAGTGTTGCGTGTTGTAACGCAACTCGCTCTCTCCCCGGAATGATAAAGGTGGACATCAGGGGAGTCTCAGTACCTGACTTTCACAAACCCACAGGGTCAGTACTCTTGTCAAGCTAACCCAAAGATCAGCAACTCATCATCGGAGTGAAGAGTAGAAAACACTAGCTTTTACAAAAGGTTTGATTTTTACTGAAGTTGATGCTCTTCTATTTCCAGACATGATAGATTGTTCATGATTTCATGTTTCTGTTAGGCTCTGTACTTTAGCTGTGAGATTATTTGCCAACAATGAAAGCACAGCCTTGGTGGTACAGGGTTGGTGTCAATCAGTGATGAGGGATGTTGGGGTTTTGCCACCAGAGGGCGGTAATCATTTATCCATCTATTGTCTACACCCACTTTTTCCATGCAGGGCGGCAAGGAGCTGGTGCCTATCTCTAGTAATCATTGGGTGAGGTACACCCGGGTTGGGTCATCAGTCCAAACACTAACCAGCACACACTGACCCGCTGCCTTCCCCTTTGACCCAACAGTCGGATCCTAATGCCTCATTGTCCATTTGTCAGTCTGACATCTGCCTGTTTGTGCCAATGCTGATGCCCCCTTACCCAGTCAAGTAAGGTTGTAGCAAAGCTGAGCCTCTCTCCACCCAAACGCAACATCAGTATTCCTCATCATATCGTCACTTCTGCTCATTTGCTTTCTTATCTGACTTACTAGACTCTGAAACTTGAAAGACAGAAAGTATTTTACAAAGCAAAAACATTTAGGAATAATATTTATGGCATTATTTTTATGGAAGATAACAATTATTGGGTTATCAGTAACTTTAGGGCAAATAACGTATAGACAAAGATAATGAATTGCCTACAGGTAAATCTAGATATTATAACAGATGTAGTTGTGGAAGAAATAAATATCATTAGAGTTTTGGATAATTATTTATTTTGCATACTGATCACACTTATAAAAAGTTAAGAGTTGAGCTACTTTTTAAAACTTGCACCGTTTTTCTCTGCTTTTGCGGACAACAGAAACGAAGCCCAGTACACATTGGGACTCTATGCAGACCTCATTAGCATCTTTCTACTGTTATTCTGAGGAGGAACTGCAGTGCTGTTGTACTGTAAAGGAAATTTATAAGAGAAAAAAAACAAAGGTATTAGTCAGTATTGATTAGCACCACATTTGTACATTTCACTCAACATCACACCCCTCATGTGCGTCTTTTTACATCCCACTTTCTGCAGCTCCTCCTGTTTTTCTGTTCAGATTTCTCTGCTTTCCTGACATTGTGTTGCCTCTAAACCATCATGTTCAGAACAGAGAAGATGAGAATCAAGTGTTATTGTTTATTATTCTGGTGGAAGTGAAGGGGCGCTTACAAGAAAACCCTCTGTCCTCACCTTTCACAACGAGAGGTTGCAGCAGGTGAGGAGTCTTCTCTCAAGCCCCCTACAGAGCCACAGTGCCTTCTGTACCCGTCACATTCGTCACAGCAGCTTTCATTCGCCCACCACCACCCTCCTTTACCCTCTGTCGTAGACAAGATCAGCCACACTGCGCCTTAAAATCAAATCTTGCCGTCTCCCGAGCTAGCATACACACAGGGAGCGGTGATTTTGAGACTGGGTCACAGTCATGAAGAGGTCAAAAGGCTATGGGCTTGGTGCAGAGACATCAGTGTTATGTTTGGAATTGGAAAGGCTCAGATTTTTATAGTACCTAAGGAAAACAGGAAAAGATCCTTGTAGTTTGAATCAGAACCTCACGGTTGTTGGCTTGTTTAGACCCCATCGGTTTTTGGATCTTACTAGCTGGCTAGCCCCTTTTTTAAAAGCCTTTGGCATGGTACGTCCCACAGTTTCACATGGTGTAGTGAGAAGTTTACAAGAGGTGCAAAGCTGTTTGCTTACTTCTCAGGTCCCTCTAGAGTTAGGTAGCTAGTTAGACTCCATAGGGAAGAAACAAAGGCTCTCAGATTGAGGTGTTGTATGGTTTCACGTGGCATGGCATCAGACGTTGTGATGTTGACCTCACCCTTCTTGTTTCTGCTAACGAACGTTACGCACTCCAAAACCCTCACTTTTCCATGAGCAGCCTGCCAAGTGCGCCGACTCAGCATTAAAGCATGTTAATGGACCCTGGCAGGAGAAGAAGAACCAACTTGATCTGGCTTCATGATACCACTCGCTTGTCCAAAATTGTAACAGCAGATCCAAAAGAGGCCGACACACAACACTGCTTTGTGCGAAAGCATGTTGTGTGTGTGTTTGTGTGTGTATGTGCGCACTTTCAAAAAATGATTTTCATTGTTTTGGAAGTCAACATCAAAATATATATATATATA
>NW_013952718.1:543097-545186 GCF_001266775.1 Austrofundulus limnaeus | reverse complement strand
TGCTTTAAAGTCACCATCAAACATAAAGTAAATCTGTCATAATGCATATTAGCTACTCACTAGAAACTAATCAGTGAGTAAAACTTCATTAGTTTTACTTTTAATAATATTTCTGAATTTGTTACAGATTAAGTAACTGAGCAATTTAGTTGGATAGCACAGTACTAATATCTGAAAATAAGCTGCTTTAAAGTCACCATCAAACATTAACTAAATCTGCCATAATGCAGCTACTCACTAGAAACTCGGTGAGTAAAACTTTTTTGTTTTACTTTTAATAACATTTCTGTATTTATTACAGATTTTGTCAGTCGTCACTTAGTTCTTATCAGTGTTTAAAAGAGGACGTGTTAAAACTCTGTTTAGTCAAAGTTAAACATGAAACATCAAAGTTCATTACAAGTGGCCCTGCGAGGGCCACCGTAACGCTCATGTGGCCCTTGGTGAAAATGAGTTTGACACCCCTGACCTAAAGTATTTGCTCACCCATCCAAATGACTGTGCACCAGCGCACAAAGCAAGGTCCATAAAGACATGGATGTCAGAGTCTGGTGTGGATGAAGTTGACTGACCTGAACAGAGTCCTGACCTCAACCTGATAGAAAACCTT
The DNA here is from genome assembly GCF_001266775.1 of Austrofundulus limnaeus. Lineage (NCBI taxonomy): Eukaryota > Metazoa > Chordata > Actinopteri > Cyprinodontiformes > Rivulidae > Austrofundulus > Austrofundulus limnaeus. Next base: position 544,576 of record NW_013952718.1, on the reverse strand, counting down.
TGGGATGAATTAGAGCAGAGACTGAGAGCCAGGCCTTATGTCCAACATCAGTATGTGACCTCACAGATGTGCTTCTAGAAGAATGGTCAAAAATCCCCATAAACCTCTTGCACCTTGTGGACGGCCTTCAGAAGAGTTGAAGCTGTTCAGCTGCAAAGATTGGACCAACATCCTATTGAACCCTGTGGATTAGGAATGATGTCACTAAAGCTCATATGTGAGTCTTTTGGAAATATAGTGTTTGTCACCTGACAGGTGCTGTATAAACCAATGGTAATTTGGGGGGGGGGCACACCTGTAGAGACCCCCCACACACACACACACACACCACACACACACACACGCGCCAAACATGGCAAATCTGATGGAGTACTTCAGCTTAAAGGACTAATTTGGATTTTTTCTGTTCTTACTTTTACAGTAGCTGTGTTTTGTAAAAATGTTAATAGTGTCAATGTCTTACCCGTAGGAGAAATTATTGTTCTGTTGTTTTTTGTTTTTTTTTCCCTCTGCAATTCTTTTCCATGATAGACTTGCATTGCTTACACTACACTTAACTTTTTCTATAGTACAGCAGAATTTTTACCTGCACAATTTAAAGGGTTACAAGAATGTCTGAACAAAAAGGGAAAAATGAAAACATTTGTACATCATAATGTGCAGAATCTTGAATAATTGACTACTCTTGCGTTTTAATCTGCTCATATGATGCATGGAAGCACACACCCAGTCCTGTCTATGTGAATGAGTAGCAATTTAGAATATTACATTCGTTGTTTTGGTGTACACATGTGACTATAAACAACCTGATCTGTTGTTTCCTTTGCATGATTTAAAATTTTAATTATTTTTTTAATTATTATTATTTAGTTTTAGACAGTTTATAGGAAGATAATTTAAAGCAGTCAGATGTTCCAGGACTGAGCATCATCAGTCTGCTGCCCTCCTCCTCCTCCTCCTCCTCCTCCTCCTGACAGTCTACGTTTTGCTTGACGTCACAGATCTGTGGAAAAACACACACACATACATATGTGCTCCCCTTTGTTGTGCTCCACACATGCACCCCACCCCTTCCTTCACCTCCATGCATGGTCTCGCCATTTTATTGGTAGCCCCCCCCTCCCCCCATGCCCCCACTTCCTTTCCCCCCTCCCCTTTTCTTTCTTTGGAATACTGCCATTCTTCTCACATCTGCCTTGTCTTTTTCTCCTCCTTTTCCTCATTTTGTGAGTCTGCTTGTCCACTCATCGACCCGCCTGTGCCCTCCTCAAACACACACACACACACACACACACACACACACCAAAGAGCATCAACAAACACACGAAGCGTGTTCTGTTTGATTTGGCTAAAAATAAAGAACATTATCTGTGAGCTTGAAGGTCACTAAAAGCATTACCTCCAGCCATTAGCCAGCCCACTGCATCATTCACACACACACACACACACACACACACACACACACACACACACACACAC
>NW_013952718.1:537195-541692 GCF_001266775.1 Austrofundulus limnaeus | reverse complement strand
TAATAAAACAAGGTCTTTGTCTGCAATGATTAGACATGTTTTTTTATTATTGTCATTAGTGATTGTCTCAATTTCGGCTAAAAGAATTGACAAAATCCTACACACTGTGCCTTTAATGCTTTACCCATGAATGTTAATTACTTCCCAAACCAATGAACTCATTGTTTATTCATGCATTTTATTCATTAACTCATGAAGGGACTATTACATTTACTGATGTAAATGCTCATATAAATGTACTTTTAGGCATATATAAATAATGTTAATTTTGGAAGTGATTGGTCTTCATAGGCAAAACATTAAAAATGTAATTTACAGCAAATCATTCTTGATGATTTCCATGTTAACCATAATGATTAAGGCCAAATAAGGTAGCTAAGCTAAGGTAGCTCTTTTTCAAGTAATCATTCCTGATATTCACCTTATGTTCCTTTCACACCATCCTCTCTTTAAAACTGCCTGGGCTTACGTTTTTTTTTTTTTTTGTCACATCCACAGATGTTTAGTTATATTACAAAAGGAAGTATTTGCCGTGCTGCTGCACCTACGCACATCTGCACCCAGCTCTGCCTGCTTCGTCACACAGAGTTTTTTCTTTTTCTTTTTTTTTTTTTCTTATCAGCCTCCATCACAGGCAGGACCCCGGCGGTGGATGAATGCATGCATCCTGTGACATATCCGGTTCTGTTCTTTTTTTAGCTCTGAGCTGTCACAGCAGCACGTCACTGCGACTGCCTGGCCTCTGCTCTCTGCATCTTAATCACGCCGCCTCCTATATGCCTCCACCTCCTCTGTCTGCACACGGTTGGGCCTGCATGGGAAATCATGGCTGAAAACATTTTTTTGCCTTTCTTTTCTAGCTATATGCTGTTTGTTACAAAGGGGTCTTGTGCAGCAAATGATTAGAAGTCATTTTTATCCTTAAGTCAAGTCAAGTCAATTTTTATTTATATAGCACATTTACAACAACCTCAGTTGACCAAAGTGCTTCATAGCAATCACATCACATTTAGCTAAGGATAAAACAACACATGCACACGCACGCACATAAAATTGCAATAAAACTGAAATTTGTTAAAAAATAAAAACAATAAGGCCATAAGATACCAAAATCCTTAGACTTTTAGTGTCATATTGCTTTCTTATTGCAAGAAAATACTCTAAACCTACATAGACATACACTTTTCTGAGAACGTCCTCCAATAGTCTTCATAAAACATGGTTAAAACACAAGGCAGAGCACTGTTTTGTTGTGAAAATTAGTGCTGGGCGGTATGGCCAAAATTTTACATCACGGTATTTTCAACGTTTACACCGGTTTCACGGTATATCACGGTATTTTTCTTTTCATCACAGGTCAGCTGATAATAAAATGTTCAAACACTGCTTATTGACTTATTTTCTTTTACTGTACCTCTGTCTGTGTCGCTGTTTCCCTCCTCTAAACGTCTTTTCTCTGACTGGTGGTTGGAGACTGTAATCACGCATTTTGGTCCAGTCGTGAAGGAGGAGGGTTACGAAAAGTTTATGATCGGGTTTATTGTTTTATGTTATTTATTAAAGCTTATCAGCACGACTCACCTTGCACACCAGTCAATTGCAATTCTACTACAAACTACTTCCCGCAGGCTTTTCACAATAGAACCACGTTAAGTCTCCATCAGCATAACGTCTCCATATTAACTAACCATGTGAAATCTAACTGTGCACGTCACTGAAGAGGTGTTTACTACATTCAGCGACGGCGAAAACAGGATATTTTTTAACGTCAGTCAATATAAGCAGCAGACTCGCCACCCGCTGCAACAAATTGCTCAACAATAACATTAGCATGCTAATGCACATAGCGGTGCTGCGAGGAAAAGTGTACCCCAGGAAACAGTTCACTGGTGGCCGCGACAAAACGGTCTGCACGTTTTCAGGCTATTTAAACAGGAATGTCCGGTATTCAGAAAATTCATATCATGACAAAAATAAAAACCGGTATTCGGTACAAAACGGTATACCGCCCAGCACTAATGAAAATCCAATAACAGTTTGAATCTTTTCATCAACCATAAGTCGATTCTGACTACATGCTACCAAATATACCTTATGTTCCTGAGATGAAGAACTGGACATCCTGGTGACAGAAACACCCATCAGACACAGTTTGTTTTTCTGAAGCACACTGAAATAAATAAGTAATTACATCACATCTTTCTTTCGCTCTCAGAGGGAGACTTTCACATGTGGCTCCATCAGAACCTCTTTTTTTTTTTTAGCCTGCAGAAGATGCTGGTAAAAAACCCAGAGGGGCTGTTACCATAAATCTAAATTTGTAACTGTTTGATTGGTGCTTATGTGCTGTTCAAGGACACAGAGTATTCATATGTAGAACAGAATGTACCGCCTGTGTTGTACCTGACTGTAAATCTCTTGGAGCTGTGAGGACAGCAGCTCCGGATCTCCTCCGGCCGAGTGGTTAAATCAAAATCGATTAGAACCCTGCGGCAGATCGATGGAAGTGGGACTCATCTGAAGGTCCTGGAAGACAACTTACTGCTTAAACGAAGCAGTGCTCATGATTTGGATTGTTTCATGTCACAACACGTTGTGATGTAAACATGAGGGGGAGTATGACTAAAGAGCCCGTGACTCTGAAAGGACTCAGCTACTCTGCAGAAAGAAAGAAAGAAAATCTATGACTCCTTCCTGTGGCAGAAATGCTCATGAGTAATTGAGTGTCAAGCACAAGACCTCACAGTGTTCTTGCAGTTTGACTAATTTCACCCACGTTTGTGGCCATACAGTAACTTTAAACCAAACATGCTGCTGGTATGACATACAGTCCTTGCTTTATAGACTAATAAATGTCACTGCATTCTGAAATCCTACTATTTACTGCCGTGTAAAGGACAACTGGAATACCCCCCCCCCCACACACACACACACACACACACACACACACACCACATATGGTTTGATTGACCCAGATCCTGTGCAGCTGGCAGATCAGAGTCACTGTGAGTGTGAGTGTATGTGTGGTATTGGGGGGGGGCAACAAAACCTGCTGACATTTGTGAAAACAACATACGCAAATGTAAAGTCCCATTAAAATATAGATTATTGTTGGGTGGGAAGGTTTTTTATTTGTTTTAACAGGTTAGCTCAACTTCAGAGTTGCAGGAAAAAAATAAAAGTTTTTCAAAAGATCAGGAGGAGAATGACTGCTTTTGGTTAAATGAGTGTTTTTGTTTTGTTTTTTCTAATTATTATTATTTAGATGTTGTGTCTCTTTATCTGTATAATCATCCAAAAGAAATTTTTACTTTATTGATTAATCTCTCACATCTTCTTCATTGTTAACTCATTAGTAGACATCCCATTTGGTTCCATAATATATACTCCCATAGCCCTGTAACTTCTCAACAAGTACCTGTACGACCCTGCATTTACTCTGAAAGGATCCCCTTATTGCTTGTAATTAACCTGTAAGTATCCCTTTGAGTACCATGTAAGAACCCTGTAATTAGTCAGTAAGTACCCTATGTTTATTTCCATCAATACTCTGTAAGCCCCATAAGTAGTTTGTAATTACTCTAAGTACCCTTATGAGTACTATGTAAGAACCCTGTAATTACCCTGTAAGGACCTTGTATTTATCATCACAAATGTAAGAATCCCCATAAGTAATTTGTAACTAGGAAGTACCTGAATGACCATTTCTTACCAATCATTGGTCCATGGTACCCTGTAATAACCCTATTTGTGATTCAACTTTCTCATATAAGATAAAGAAAATTTACCGAGGCCTTTCAGGTTTAAACTTTCAACCAAATGTATAAATTTATACCAACAATCTTGTCAAATTCTGCCTTTAGATTCTGTTTCATAACAGTTTATACTTTGCGCCACGGTTTTCACTTCCTGGTTTCTCCAGCAGGAACTTTGTCAGCTGTTGACAGCAAAACACATTTCTCATCATCTGTTATTCTTTTTTCGTTTGTTGTAGTGAGGTCAAAGTTTGGCAGTTCATAAACTGAAACTGAAATGTTGGATTAAATAATAAAACATGCTGTAAAACTCAAATCAGTGGATCAGTCTGAGGGGGAATTCCTTGTGATTATCTTTGTTCTTTCGGTGCTGTTTGTGAAAAGTAAAGTGAGATATAATATTTACTGAGACTAACGCAAGAATGATAATGACCTGAGAAACAAGATGAACCAGATCCAGCTCATTGCCTGCCAGGAGTTTCAGGGTGTAAACTTCTTCTTCATCAGCTTTAACCAGCAGGAAGTGAAGCAGCCCACAGGCTATAAACACCACCTGCTTCTAGCTGCATGTTTTTTTGGCCCCGGCTCCTGCTGGGCTGTTGCACAACTTTTCTAATATCTCCTGGATAAATCAGTATCGGGTTATAGGAAGGATGTGATTCAGCATTCTGTCCTAATCCCCAGGAAATGGTGTGGTCTGTGTGTGTGTGTGTGTGTGTGTGTGTGTGTGTGTGTGTGTGTG
>NW_013952718.1:534978-537150 GCF_001266775.1 Austrofundulus limnaeus | reverse complement strand
GTGTGTGTGTGTGTGTGTGTGTGTGTGTGTGTGTGTGTGTGTGAGCAGGAGATTAAGTCAGACGGGCACAGAGTTGTACCAACTTCCTCCCTCTAATAAAGGATTGACCTCGTGACTCTAACTCAAAGTAACCACCGATCTTTTAAATTGGAAATAAGTTATGAACATCGAAACACTTAAAAAAAAAGCCAAACACAAGTTACTACCTTTTTCAACATGTTTATTACAAGTTTTTACAACCTTAATTCCATAAAACAATTAAAAAGCAGCATGAAATGTGAGGTAATCCTATTCCACAGGTCAAACATAAAAAGATGAGCTTAGTGACTAAATAAAAATAAGAAAATGTTCAGATAAACAGGCCCCATGTGGACCAGCCTGTTTTTTTAAAGCACCATGTGAAAGCACTTTGTAGGACAGTCCCACAGCAGTAGTATCGATTTGTCAAAGTCCACAGCAGCAGCTGAATGTGTGAGTAAATGTCTCTGCCTCTGTCCTTCCTCTTTCAGTGTTTCAGACTGGTTTCTGGTTATGAAGACAGGAAATTCCCTGGAGTCTTGGTTTCGTGTGTGTGTGTGTGTTGTTCTGTGTTGTCAGCTTCGCTTCTCTGATTAACTGTTGATTCACACATGCACACGTTTTGACTCAGCAGCAGTCACTTGTTTGGACTCATTGAACTGGAGATGAGTCACCGGGAAACAGGACGCAGCACAACCAGTTCCCCTGCAGCTTCTTCCGCAAACTTTCCAGCCTTCAGCTCTGCCTGAACCACTTCTTTTTTTCTCCCCCTCTTGGCTTCAGCTAGGGGGCTTTCATCAGCCCGACAGGCACACCGAGTTCAGTGGAAGAACTCGCACCTCCGTGGCACCTGTAATCCCTTTGTCCCGGGACGTCTGATGTAGGTCAGCTCCTCCGGTGCGTTTATTGTTGACAAGGAGTTGATAATCACTCCTCTGTAAAGAAAGTTCTGCTGGAGCTCATTGTCTCCTCCGCCCGCTCAGAAGGCAGGGATAACTCGGTTCAGAGACAAAGTGGTCAGGGAGTCCCCAGCCCCGGCGCGACAGCTGCCCAGCGGGGCCGCGTGCCTCTCCTCCCCGGGCTCCAACCTCGCCCTCTTGCTGGGAAGGAAGTCAGGCGCCGCCGACGCCTTGCCCCGGCGTTTCCTGGACTGCCTCTCCGGGCTCATGTTCTCTTTGTCCTCGGTGATCTCACAGTCGTACTCCTCCGCCTCGCTGCCCGGCTCCTCCGGGTCTGAGGCGGTCTCTGATCCGGCGGTTGCCTGCTGGGGCTCAGGCTCAGGCTGCCGGATTGGCTCCTCCGGACTGGAGCTGGTTTCCATGGGCTCCTCCGGAGCGGACTGCGCGCAGCTCGGCGCCTCGCACTCCCGGGAGGAGTGATAGATGTCCCGGGCGGACCTCATGACCAGGGACAGCAGGAGGCTCCGATGCAGTCTCAGCCCCCCTCTCTGGGTCCTGGAGGCGTACAGCTTGCTGATCGACACGGCCAAGATCCGTTTGGCTTCGATGTTCACTTCCATGGCTGTTGTGGCATTCATTGTTATTGTTTGATGCGTAATTACGCGCGGCCGTTTTGGGCACTATAAGGAAAAGCTTCTGTTTTTCTTTTTCTGTCCTAAATGTAACTTTCTTTTCTTTTCTTCTTGTTCCTGGTCTAATCTCAGATTGGACCTCGGCTGTTCTCCAGCTGTTGTGTTCAGAGAAATGAGAGGACGTGAGTGTCGGGGCGGCGTTTTATTTCTCCTATGACGTAAAGTCAACTTCATTCCTCAGTAAGTGGCAAACAGACGCCGCCCACACCTGCTGTAGCCACAGACACACTTTTTCTCTCTCTCTCACACACACACACACACACACAAACACACACACCATCTGTTCCGTCTGACGATTTTCTCTCACAGTTAATCTTCCTTATTATTTCAACGGTTCCTTGTGGTGCCTAATTTCCCACATGGGGAATCAGCAGTCAGATCATGTCTCGTCCTCTTTTTCTCCAAACGTGATCTACAGTAAACGGAAGTAAATCTTTTTTTTTCTTTAAACTGGCCTGTTTGGTTAAAGCTGAAAGCTTTGTAGTTAAATTTATAAAACAAAATGTGAATTCCAAAAAGAAATACGTTTACTCCAAGGAGACAGATAGCTGTTTCTAATCTAC
>NW_013952718.1:532654-534546 GCF_001266775.1 Austrofundulus limnaeus | reverse complement strand
AAAAAAAAAAAAAAAAAGTCCGGAGGGAGTGAGCGAGCTCAGTGGAAAAAAAAGAAAAAAAGAAAAAATGTGACGCGAACGCGCAACCGCAGCCCCTCCTCCTTCTCTCTGGCTGTCTCTCTCGTGGCCGCGCGTATGGCTGATGGCGTCATCTGGGCTCCATATTTGGAGATGTCACCGGTGTAAATAACGTTACCAGGCAGCAGAAACAGGCTGAAGTCAAACTGCACGAGCCTGACGGAGCTTCTTTCACGAGCTTTTAGAAAAGACATTATTTAAGGTGATCAGGTTTAAAAAAAGAAAAGAAAATAGTTTGAAAAAATCGTTCACAAGCAAAACACATAAAAATGCACCAATTAAAAATGCATGGAAAGCTATTTTTTTGTTTGTTTTTATTTTTTCTGCAAGAGAATGCATGCTGTTTTGTGATTTGCTCACTTGTTATCAGGAAATCTAGCCTAACACTTGTGACAAATTCACACTTTGTTTCTGAAATCCAAAATGTTTCAATAAAGACATTTTAAAGTCATAAATGTAATATTTAAAATGCAAGCCCATCATTAATATTTTTCTGTTTGGGCTTTCAGATTTAATAATTTCCACCATGATCTCGTATAGGCTAAATTATAATTACACAAAAAGTAAGTGAATTTGTGTTTGGTTGATTATTTCTTTATTGTAGTGCATGGGAAGGCCTGAGGCACAGGCAGCATAGGCAAATGCAAATGCTGTCTATATAGGGGGCACCGTAAATGGGGGACAAAAATATTTTATTCACTCTCCCAAGAATTTAGTAAAATGTTCTTCAAATGATAGGAAAATGCATAGTTTTGAGTAGATCTTTTGTAAAAAAAAAAAATAATAATAATAATAATTCCAGGGCTTATACCCACAGAACCCCTTGAACTGCTTCACTCCACAGCTGCTTACATGAAGTGTTCCTCATTGCTGTCAGCAAAGGTTGGCAGGTATAGATTTCTGGTTTTCTGTTTTAAATGAATTCAAGCATTTTAATTGGTCAAACTAGTTTCCAAAGATAAAAAAATAATATCAAAATAAAACTATGTGGATGTATGTAAATTTTCTGTGAGATTTAGAAAATTGCTCAAATCTTGACTATAGGACGTCAAATCTGCTAGGGCTGGCCATATTGTGGTGCTTCTTGGCAATAAAGCTTCATTTCTGTAATTTCTCTTTGGGATCAATAAAAGTGTTTTTTAATTTGAATTGAATTGAATTAACCCTGGTGGAAAGTATAAAGTTTTTATTTAATTGCAGCAGAGTTCATTATGTTGATTGTGCCCCAAAAAATTGACCACTGCCAAACAGCTTCTTCTACTATTGACTCTTATTTAGAGCTTCTGGTACCGCAGGTGCTGATAATCTGATACCTGACTGACTGAATACCTGTGGGAATAACTTGGGTCTGTTTTGTTTTCCAGGGTGACCAACTCAACCACAATGGCTGACGTGCAAGAAAATACTGGTTGAAGAATTGGGTGCTGTCCAACAACAGTTTGTGACCAAGGTGGCTGTGTATGGTTCTTCCACACAGATACCCCTGTTTGTTAAATGACTAAAATGTTAAAGTGCCACTAAGTCTTGTTTCTTTATACACCAGTCAACCAGTCCAGTAATAAGATCATACAAGAGTCAAGAACAGGATACGATGTTTATCATAAGATTTGAAAAGTTTTAATCAGCCCAAAGCGCACTCGCACACGTGTGTGACACACGCACACAGCTTTGTATTTCTATCCTTATTAGGACCGTTCTTTGACTTCCATTCATTTCCAGTCATTTCTACAGCCTAACCCCTGACCACAAACCCTAAGGCTAACCTCACAGGTACCTACCTGACCCTAAAACTAACCTAAACTCAATTCATACCT
>NW_013952718.1:531121-532369 GCF_001266775.1 Austrofundulus limnaeus | reverse complement strand
CACACACACACACACACACACACATTTTCTTATAAAACGTGGCACCATTTAAAGGGGAATAAACAGGCTTTTCAATAGGATGAAATTTACTGCGCAGGAGCACAAAGAATAATCAACCAAATAAAAATGTTTTACTTTTGGTTTGAAGTTCATTTGTGACATAACAATTCAGGTAGTGTACCTTTTACTGTCAGTAAAACCAGCCATCATCTCAAGCAATTCTTCAGTGTTGTTAAAACGTTGCATCCATGGAAACATTTCAAACAACTTTGTCTTCTTCCCATATAATATGAGCCCAATGTTGAGCGCGATCAATGCAATACGTTTAGTGGTGTGTTCCTCTGTTTTTAATCATGAAACACATTGCATGAGTTAAGAAGAACCACATGTAGTTTGAATCGTGAAAACAAAAAGAGAAAAAGAAAATGTAGTCTGCTCTTGATCAAGTATTTTTGCTACGTGCATTTAAGAATCAAAGGTGAAAATGAACAAAAGAACACATTTGTTTTCTGGTACTTAGTGTTACATGTGATTTGCTTAAACCGAAGACCACTTCACTTCAGGTCTGCAACCAAACAGTTTCTATGGTGACAGTGTTATGTGTGATTATACTTCTTTGCTGCCTCCGCCTGAGGCCAAACAAGTGGTACAGTGTGTGTGTGCGATTGAGTGTGTGTGTATCCACTGCAGGGTGGGGCCCAGTTCTTCCTCGCACAGCCCTTCTCTGTATGTTATAAACAGTGGTTGGTAGGGCTGGGAGATGACCTACTTGGAAAAGCACGCACCGTACCGGCAGGAAATAGGCAGCGCTGTGTCAGAATGAGAACATTTTGAAGGAAACATTCAAAAGGTGCCAGTGCTGCAGCTGTCCAAAAGTCCAGCACTGGGTAATGGTCTAAGCTAAGGGGCAAATACTTGTATATTCAGGTTTAAGAATTGTACAGGAAGTGTAAAGAGAAGCAAGATTAGAAGAAGCAGTCATTATGAGAAAAAAAGTTGTACTAGAGTAAAGTCATAATATTACTTTGAGTCCTGTTACTGATGATAATTTAAGTGTTGAAAGTATTTCCTTTTTTGTAAAACCAATATCAAAGTATAACTTCACAAGAGGTTCAACATTCCTCATTTTAAAGCTGGGGTAAAACCAGTTTTTCATGTAGGATTTCTTGTAATATTACAACTTTATTCTGGTAATATGACTTTATTATCAAAATATTACAACTTTATTAATTTTTTTCATTTATTTAT
>NW_013952718.1:524920-529517 GCF_001266775.1 Austrofundulus limnaeus | reverse complement strand
ATGAAAGAACAGAACAGTGATGAGTCCAACAAGGAAGTTTTTTATGAATTTTGTAGGCCGTTTTGTAGAGCCTAACTATTAATAGATTCAGTGTTGAAATCAGACAAAAAAGAACAGTATCATCAGCATACATTAAAATATTTGAATACTTCAATATTTTTGGAAGGTCATTTATGTGTAATAGGAAAAGCAATGGGCCCAGTATGCTACCCTGCGGAACTCCCACGGAACAGGGCAGAGACCCGGACACAGAGCTTCCATGGTTTTTTAATTGTTTATTGTTTCACAGTGGTTTGTCATGGCTTCCAATACAAGCTGATAGTAAAAATATATCTCCTGGAACTTCATTGAGTTCAACAATGGAGTATTAGGGCCAGGCTGAGGAGTTTTTTTTTTTAATTATGAGAATAAAGTCATAGTACAGCTACAATAAAATCATAATATTATGAGACTAAAGTCTTAATATTATGAGAATAAAGTCATAGTATTACTGGAATAAAGTCATATGATGAAAACAATGTTGAAATAATAAGAGAATAAAGTTATATATTATGAGAATAGTATTACTAGAATAAAGACATAGTATGTTGAGGATAAAGTCATATGAGAATAATTTTGAAATATTACAAGATTAAAATCATAATAATACAAGAATAAAGTCATAATAATATGAGAATAAAGTTATAAAACAAGAATAATGTAGAAAAGACAAGAATAAAGTCAGTATGAGAATAAAGTCATGCGATTATTTGAAAAAATTATAATATCATGAAAATAAAGTCATAGTGTTGCAATAATAACGTCATACAACAAGAATAATTTTGGAATAATGTGATAATAATGCAATGAGAATAAAATTGTAATTGTACAAGTATAATTACATTTGTACTTCCATTAAGTAAAAAAATCCAGTATGAATCATACTGTTACTACAACAGAGTCATACAACAAGAATAAATTTTAGATAATCTGCAAAAAAATCATAATAACAAGAGAATAAAGTCATAATAATACAATAATGAAGTTGTAACAATTGAGAATAAAATCATAATAATATGAGAATAAAGTTGTACTACTAAATTATTTTTAAAAAGTCAATATTAGCAGAGTAAAGGCAAAATAGTACAGTTAATTAAAAAACAAAAGTGTCTCTAATACTGTCATTGTAGTTCAAAAACATCTACTCCTTCCCAACAATTTTATATTTTTTTTTACTCACGGCTTAATCATTTATTTTTATCTTATGGTGACCAACGTTACTGGTTTTGTTTACTCAGGTTGCACTTACCAAACTATCTTGTCTAGTTCTAAATTATGGCGTGGTATGAGGGCCAAAACTTCTGTGTTAGAGACTCACAGGTAAAATAAAAAAGTTGGTGTGTAAAACCACAGGAATCAAGCTGAGGAAGATCAAATTAAACTTGGGCAGAGGAATGAGACTAGATTTGAACAGACACGTGACTGCAGCTCAGATGGACATTTTAAAGTTACGTATTGTCCAAATCCAACATTTTGATTGGTTTAGATGTTTTATGGGAAAAGAAGGAGATAATTTGGGTTTGAAGGTGTGTTTTTCCTGCAGAAGCAGCAGGTTGGGTTTTGTTCTGAAGCTGAAGGCAGGTCAAACAAGAGGAAGGCACTGCTGGTAATGAGTCTATTTTTAGCCTCATTCTTCCCTGTCTGTGCCTGTTATCACTGTACCAGCCTCTTTTGTTCGTCTATAGATGATTGTTTTGTTCCAGCTGATGGGAATTTCTAGCCTTCTTTTGCCTTGTTTTACACTTCCACCTTTCCTTCTGAATGCTATTCTTCTGATAAAATGGCAGAGATAGATAGATGTAAAGTTCAAAGTCTAACATTTAGACCCAAACAATAAATTAGATGAGGATGTATTCAATTCAGAAACATCCATCCTTCCTTTTTCTTCACTTGCTTGTTCCTTTCAGGGTCATTTCCAGTTATATCACAGGTGTCGTGCCAGTGTTCTGATTCGCCCTCATGTCCTGTTGAAAGAAAGTACCTCATGAGAAATGCTTTCTATCATTCCTTCTACATAGTGAAACCTGTTGGAAGTTTAGTTTCCTGGCATTATGCTTGCACATTCTGGTTTTTCAAGTGACGTTTTATTTTTAATGATCCAAGTCAAGCCTCCTTTGAAGGCGATTGGTTTTTGTGCAGGTTTCTGAATGTAAATCTGTCTTCCAGCCAGTTAGATGGGGAAAAAAGAAGGGGAAAATCACTTGAATTACCTGAAGATAGTTTATGCAAAAATACAAAAAAAAAAAAAAACATTATGTGAAAAATCCTTCTTTCAATAGACAGATTAGTTTTTTTTTAAGTGAGGATCTGTGGAGAACTAGAACAATTAACCTTTTGAATAACCTCAGTTTAGAAATAGAGTTTATTTTTTTACCAAACCAATGAATTCTTGGGTTCTATGGGTTCTGGTCCAAATGCCCATTAAGTTGAACAGGGTCGCTCCACTGGAACCACTCTTAGCTGTCTAAATGATACAAAAACCTGGCTAAAACTGAACTTTCTGAACCTAAATGAGAGTAAAACTGAAGTAATCACTTTTGGTAAAGTTAATTGTCATGACATTGGCCCTTTATTTTCATATAGCCACTCTACTATCAGGAGTTTTCTCTTTGATGGTGTCTTTAAATTGCATAAACAGATTAATTCCATTGTAAAATCAAGTTTTTTCCAATTAAGGCTGATTGCTAGGGTGAAATCTCCCCACTAAAGACCTTGAAAAGGTGATTCATGCTTTTATTACTACTTGCTTGGATTATTGTAATTCTTTGAATGCTGGTTTGGATAAATCATCTCTGTATCGCCTACAGACTGTCCAGAACGCTGCAGCTCATCTTTTAGCAGGTACTAAAAAACACAAACCCAGTCCTGGCTTCTCTACATTGGCTTCTTGTTCACCTATTGATTTTAAGATTTTACTGTTGGCTTTTAAAGTTTTTAATGATCTGGCCCCGTCATATTTATGTGATCTCCTTAACATCTACACTCCAGTCAGAGCACTCAACTCTACCAACCAGTTTCTGTTCGATGTTCCTAGATCCAAACTCAAATCTAGAGGTGATCAGGCTTTTGCAATAGCTGTTCCAAAGCTGTGGAATAGTCTGCCTCTTACAATTTGGTCAGCAGAAACTGTTGAGGCTTTTAAATCTTTGCTGAAGACACATTTATTTTCTTTGGCTTTTGATGAAGACGGAGGTTCAGTTGGAGCTTTTTATATATTATTGTGTGTTTCTGTATTGCATTTGTATCTATTATTTGTTTGTCTTTTGATACAAGTCTTGACTGAACTGTGAAGCACTTTGGTCAGCTTTTGTTGTTTTTATTGTGCTATATAAATAAATTTGACATTGACACGGGTTGTATGTCTTTCTGAGGCCCTGTGATGGACCTGTGTCCTGTCCAGGGTGTACCCCGCCCCTTGTACAGTGGCTGCTGGATGTAGGCATAAGCAACCCCCCACAACAAAGAAGAAAAATACATAATGTGATGAATGGATAATGTACTAACGGCTAATTTGTCAAGGCCAATCATAAACCCACTTGGCCTTAAAATGTTCACAACAGTTGATGCGACTGCGGTCTTTACACCACCATGTCACACAATTTAATTATTCAGGCAGAAAATATAGGTTATTCCTGCCTGAAATGTCCCAGGCTGCATTGAAATTGCCACAGCTAGCAGCTATTGCCCTGTTTGTGCTTGCAATGTGGCTAAAGGCAATAAAAAACAAAAAAAAAAATGAGGGTGGAGAAGCTCTTTAATTTGCCCCACCCATGAACAAAGCAGCTGCACCCCAACATGTGGGATGGGAAAAGTCCAACAAGTTTCCTCACAGAGAGACAATAAAGGTAAAATAGCTCAGTAAATGACCAAGTCCTGCAAAACAGTCAGCAGTGTGAAGATCAATAAATTGGCGTAATAAATTTTACCATATACAGTAGCAGGGCTATTCAACTGCGTCACCCTGGACCCTGTGCTTGCAGGCCACATCCAGCTCGCGAGTGACCGAAGTTCGGCCCGCCATTTGGTTCATTCATCTCTTAAGCCCAAACCCCTGGTTTTCTACTTTAATTACTCTAAATTCTTTTAGTTAAACATATACGTGTTTGATCTACAGAAACATCAGAATCTTGGCTACAAGCTGGTAAAATCCATTTCTACACACACCCAAGACAGCTAAAAATACAAGCAGTTGAATATAAAAATATAAAATTGAAAATAAAATTGGTTTAAAAATTTGGTAAGTCAGAGATGTCAAAATATTATTTGTGTCTAATAGGAGGCAGAATGTGTTCTTTTTGTTTTGATATTGTTTAATTATGATTGCTTTTATAGGGTTATTTATGTTGTATTCATGATTAAATGCAGCAAAATAAACTATTTCAAAGGTAACAGATCTTTGTAATACTTGGATTATTTACATAATAACTTTAGTTGCTGAATGTTTGGCCCCTGAGCTGTTGTCTGCATTAACTGTGGCCCCCAGAGCAATTTAGTTGAATAGCCCTGCCATACGGTATGTAGTTTATTTATTTATTTATTTATTTATTTATTTATTTAT
>NW_013952718.1:516876-524890 GCF_001266775.1 Austrofundulus limnaeus | reverse complement strand
TTTATTTACTTACTTACTTACTTACTTACTTACTTACTTACTTACTTACTTACTTACTTACTTACTTACTTACTTACTTACTTACTTACTTATCACAGCCGTCCACTTCAAATTATCTAAGCTCTTTTAAGCTTTTATTTTTGTGGAGTTTGACCTTAGCAATGAGTTCTTTTAAAACCGTTCAAAGAAAAAGCAACAAACACACACAAAATTTACCCACTGCCATTTCTCCCAGCAAAGTTTTTGACTATTTGTTTTAAATTTATATTTCTGGAACTTCGGGGACATGTGTCAAGACTGCTGTTTATAACTGTGTGTGTGAATTTTAACAGTACAGGATGATGGAAGGCATTGGACTGAGAAGGGGGAAACAGGAAGAAGACAGGAAGAAAGGAGTTGGCTGAGATGGTGTTGATTGAAAGAAAAACCCACAGGAACAAAGACAAATGGGTGGGACAGGATACGAAAAAGTGCACAGAGGGGGGGAAAAACATATGGGCAGGACTTTGGAGGATTTGCTGAGCGTGCAGACAGCATTTCTTTTGATGTGCAAAAGAGTTGCAAACAGAACTGGAATCACTTAAAATAATGTGGGTGATATTGTGCTTTTCTTGTTGTGTTTTTAGGAGTGAAAACTGGGATTCAGGAATAAATTGTACACTTTCATACCAAAGGATTTATGTCTTATCTTGGAGACAAAAGTTGTGCACAGGGTGTGGCAGAGTAGGGGAGTCATCCTGGAACCAGCAGGTCACCAGTACCAACCCGCATTCCAGCTGTCTTAGTCATTGTGTCCTTGGGCAAGACACTTCACCCACCTTACCTGCTGATGGTGGTCAGAGAGTCACCGGTGCATGGCTGCCCCAACTCTGTCAGTGTGCACAGGGCAGCTGTGGCTACAATGTAGCTCAACACAATCAGTGTGCATGGGTGAATACCTGAAGTGTAAAGCGTCTAAGAGTCCATGTGGACTTGATAAGCTATATAAGTTCAAGCAGTGTTGGGCACAGTTACACTAAAGCACTAAAGCACTAAAGGGGAACTGATTTCTTGATTAGTGTTTTAGGGCTTTTGCTATTTTTAATGCCATTAGTGGATTAGCATATGCTAAATATATGGGCTAAATTTAGAAGCACTAACTGAGGTCTATAAATGTTACTGATAATTATTGTTAACAGTTGAGGGTGAAAGCTGTCATACATTTTGTTCATATGTGTGTCACTCATCAACAAGGTCACATGTGTCAAACTCAAGGCCCGCAGGCCAAATGTGGTCTGTGGGTGACTCACATTTGCCCTGCCAAGGGCATTAAATGACAACATTCTGCACACAGTAAGTTTTGTCTCATGTTGACTCTGAAGAATGTTTCATGTGTCATCTGGATTACATTAGTGCTTTAGAATTAGCTTTTGCTAAATTTTTCAGTGCGTTAGTGTTTTAGAATTAGCTTTTGCTAAATTTTTCAGTGTGTTAGTGCTTTAGAATTAGGGGACCTAAATATTTGAGTTAGTGCTGAAAGGTCAGTGCAACTAATATTTAGATTAGTGCTGCCCACCACTGATTTCAATCCATTTACCATTTACAAAGTTACTTGCAAAAAAGCAGATGCATAAGCCAGATGACTTTTACAGATGTACCCAGCTTCCTCTGTTATATCAAAGTGCATGAATGTTCTTTCTGTTTACATTTTTATCCCCCATTCTTAAGTTAATGTCTCAAAAGTTCACAAAAAGTTAAAGTTTAATAAAAAAAAAGGTAACAGGGTTTCATCATTTATATTTTTGTGTTCTGACATATACTTTATAGTATATGTCTTTTTTCCTTTTTGAAAGTAAAACCAAAAGCTTGGAAGAGGATTAGAGCCACACAGCAAAAATATACCTTTTTTTTTTTTTTTTACTGAGTTCTGCGATTAAAGTCAGAATTCTGATGTTTTTTTTTTCCAGAATTTCTTTCTCAAAATTCTGAGAGGGAAAAAAAATCTTTGCTCTGTGGCCCTAATCCCATTGGTAGATTGACATAAATATAAATAAACTATTAAATTTATATTTTATTTTACATTTAATTGGGGGGATAGCTTCCTTGAATTTTTGGTTCAGTAATACTATCATCTCTTTTTCTTTGTCAGCTTCTCTACTATGTTAAAGTAGGAAACTTGTGTGGTTTAATTTTATGATACAACGGCCTGCCGCACAGCAACGTAAATACGTGCGGCTTTACGTGCACATGCGCTGTGCAGACAGAGGAAGGAAGCAATGTCGATAGAAGATCCATTTTTCGTTGTGAAGGGGTAAGAAATTAACAAATTCAGACTAAATACACTGCTTTAAGCTAAATTTAGCAATTAAAAATATTGTATTGTTTGTGTTTATGTGTATTATGAATTGTTGTGTTCCCTTAAAAAGTTATGCTGAGAAAGTTAGCTCAGTGGCTAACTGTAGCTAACTAGCATCAGGGTGGTAAGTGGAAAGATAGATTATTAAAAGACGTCCTGAAAAAGCCTAGGTTCTTTTTTGTTTTAGTTGGCTAACATAGCAAATAACAGGGCTGTGTTGAAAGTGTGTTGTTAAGAATACACAATTTTTCCCTCCCACTTTGCTAGGGACGAAGTTGCATAGTCCATATCATTAAATGTAAATGTTACTAATGTTTATTGTTGTGTGTGTTTGGTTTTCAGAGAGGTGCAGAAGGCCCTCTCTCGTGCTCGGTGTCTGTTTGATAGGTGGGAAGAACTGATGCAGGATGGGACACAGGTGAGCGTCGGGTAACTTGCTTGTTGATTATTCATGAAGAGGACACTTGCTGTTTTAACCCACTGAGAAAGATCAGTATCTTGTGTTTTTTTTTAAATACATGATTGCATGATTGTTGCACGTTTTCCTTTTGGTCCAGTAGTTTCCAGTTTGGTTCTGAACCACAAAAAGCATTTGTGCATGTCAGGATTTATTTCTAGATTTGTATTTGTGTATGTGTCATACCAATAGGCCTGTTACAATAAACAATAAATCAATTAATCGTATGATAAATTCAATTGAGGAAGATAAATTAAAATGAAGATAATACATTTCATTAGCTTGATTTTTATTTTGTTTTCTCCATGTCTGCCTCTTTTCTACTTCTTAGCATAGAGAGAAATTAACTCTGGCATTAGGTATTTGCCAGATGGTCTCTAACCTCTGTAGCATGAAAGCCTGACACCTTCACACAGCTGGCGACGCCTTGGGATTTCCAGCAGTTGTTTTTTTCTTTTTACACTATGTAAATTTTAATGTAAACAGCAGTTATTATATCATTATTTATATTATGGTTTAAACTGGTCTCCAACAATATTATTGTTTATTGCAATAATTTCTGAGACAATTTATTGTCCATTAAAATTTGTTATCGTGACAGGCCTACATACCATTGAATATGTACAGTAAAATCTCATCACTAAATGAAACATAAAAGTATCAAAATGGGCAACTAAAATCTAAGTTATGTAGCATGATGAAAGTGCACACATAGTTAAGGAGCATCTTTTGGTTTCTTTCTCAGGTGAGTCGAGATGAGCTGGACTGGAGTGCCAATGAGCTGAGGAACTGTCTGAGGGCTATTGACTGGGACCTGGAGGACCTCAGTGAAACTATCAGTATCTTTTTAAATTAAATTCTCCAACTTTTAATCCTTGTCAAGTCTTTAGGTCTGTAACTTCTCGTGACTGCCAGTGTTTAAAAAAAAACGGTTTATCACTTTTTCACCGTCCCATTTAGCTTTTTAACTTTTGCTTTTAGTTCTGGCCTTTTTGTTGGAAACCTTAACTGGTTCAGGTATTGTGGAGTCAAATCCCGGGAAGTTCAGGCTCGGCGATAATGAGCTTCAGGAAAGGAGAGACTTCGTGGAGCGAACCAGGAAGTCTGTTCAGGTGACTTTACTAATACAGATCTTTCTGGAGCATTTCTGTAGTCTGAAAATAAGTGAGGGAAATTTTTTTCAAAGAGCTGAGTGTCGGCAGGGCATCATATTAGAGCTCTTCATCTTTAATTTGACAAAACCGTGGCTGTGTCCAAAACGACAGGCCGGGTCCTCCGGAGGACCCAGACTCCCCGGTCGCGGCGGGCCGGGTCCTTGGTAGACCGGGAAGACCGGAAAAAAGAGGCTGTGAATTTGGACGGTCTAGCCTCCCCTCCTTACCCTGGCGTACGTCATGTCACCTAGCAACTGTGACGACGCTAAACAAGCAAACTTAAATCAAAACTAGAAAAATATCAATACATTAGCATTATTAATATCACAAAACTATAAAATTAACTTAAAAGTATCATTTGAAGAACTAATTGGTTTCATGTTTATTTCGCGTTTTTTATGACGAAAAATAATATTTAAAAACATGTTTAAACAAATGATAAAAGTATTAGAATTACAACTGCTAATTTTTTTAAATAGACGATGCACATTTTGTGACCCATCATATCGAAATGAGGATTAAGTCATATTTGGTCAAAATAACCTAACAACATTTTAAGATTCCTGGCTTTAAACGCAACATTTTGATACCTGCGTCATCCTGATATCATAAGCTTATCCAGAGAAATGATGCAATTTGTCTTGTTGGTTACAATAATAAATTAATATTTGGTCTGAATCCTAATTTTATGTAAATTTATTGAGTAATTTTTGATTTTAATATAAAGAGGAAATCTCAAATAGTATTTGTATATTAAGATTTCCCAGTTAGAAAGAAACAAAATGCTTCAAAAACATTTTAGGATAATATTTCAGACAGTTCATTCAAATGATGCACTGATAAGACATTAATTCATCATATTTTGATATAATGCAATTTTTACACACGTTTAAATCAAAACCCTATATCTGTCTATTTCTCTACACTCCACTTTTGGACTTGTTGTGGAAATCCTTATTTTACCTAGGCAGAAACATAAGATCCAAGAATAAAAAGTACTCCTTGAAATGATCAACAGGATTTATTGCAATTTCAAGACACACATCATGTCACACAGGGCAGTGGTATAAAATGTGTGCCCTGAGGCAGTTTCAAATACACACATTTATACAATATGTTATCCAAACAGACAATAAACATCTCACTTGTTGCTGAAACTGGGCCAAGAAGAGAATGATGTTTGATAAACTGCAACAAGAATGATTACTTCTAAACATACAGTATATGGTCCTGGTTGTGAACCTTTTTGTCTGAGAGAAAACAGAGGATAAAGAGTAAAATCATAAAACATGATGACATTTTAAGGTAAGAAAGAGAGGTCACTGACTCTTGACCTGAGAAGAATGTAGGACTTGAAAGGATAATTTATTTTTCCAGGACAGGACTTAATCCTTATTTCGATGTGATGGGTCACATTTCAGGGGGTCGCCCTGTTTCAAGTGGAGGAGTTTAAGTATCTGGGGATCTTGTTCATGAATGGGGGAAGAACGGAGCGGGAGATCAACAGGCGGATTGGCGCAGCGTCTGCTGTAAAGCGGGCGCTGTACCGGTCCGTCGTGGTGAAGAGAGAGCTGAGTCAGAAAGCGAAGCTCTCGATTTACCGGTCGATCTACGTTCCTACCCTCATCTATGGTCATGAGCTTTGGGTCATGACCGAAAGAACGAGGTCCCGGATACAAGCGGACGAAATGGATTTCCTCCGCAGGGTGGCTGGGCTCTCCCTTAGAGATAGGGTGAGAAGCTCGGTCATCCGGGAGGGACTCAGAGTAGAGCCGCTGCTCCTCCACGTCGAGAGGAGCCAGTTGAGGTGGCTCGGGCATCTGGTAAGGATGCCTCCTGGAGGCCTCCCTGGTGAGGTATTCCAGGCACGTCCCACCGGGAGGAGGCCCTGAGGAAGACCCAGGACACGCTGGAGGGACTATTGTCTCTCGGCTGGCCTGGGAACTCCTTGGAGTTCCCCCGGAGGAGCTGGAAGAAGTGGCTGGGGAGAGGGAGGTCTGGGCCTCCCTTCTGAAGCTGCTGCCCCCGCGATCCGACCCCTGATAGGCGGAAGAAAATGGATGGATGGATGGGTCACATTTCTGGATATGCATCAGAATTAGCAAAAAGCTACGTTTCGTCTGTTGTCCCTGGACTTGCTAAACGGACAGCACAATACCTTTTCAGTGTTGTCTCTGCACGTTTTTAAAATCAACAGTTTGTGTACAGAAGTTGCTTTGGGTATTTCATCATGTAACATTTTTATCAAGTTATGAATTTACTTTAATGATAAAGTAAATGTTGCCTGCTGATAACACAGTTGACTTATCAGATTTATTTGTATTTATTTACAAATTTTTACCTTTACAGCAAATGTTTGTAGGATTCCAGTACCAACAGGTCACCATGTTAGAAAAGACACGGTGTAAATACATTGGCTGGAAGACATTTGTTGTATTTTGATAACTGTGTTACTGATAAAGCTCACAGATGTGATGCTTAAGATCAAAAATGAGACGGAGTAGCAGCTCCCTCACATGGAACTCTCAGCTTTTATTTAGTTTTTATTGTAAACAGACCTGACGTGTCGATCGATGTCAGCTTATTTGCTGTCACTACAGTTCAGAAACTTAACATGACCTCACTTTAATAAAACTCAAAGGTCTAAGCTGTCTGTTCAGTAGAACGTCTGAGTCAGTTTCTAACTAAGACTCACAGGTTAAGGTACTGTTCTCAAAACAAACCTGAGGAGAAGTGAGTCACTGAAAATCAACAGAAGCAATTTGCTGAGAGAGAACAAAACTCTTTGTTAGAATCACCAGTCAGCAAATGAAAATGTCAAAGAAAAAAAATTAAGAAAATATTAAAGTTGTCTGAACTCAGCCAGGGTAAATCACTTTTATTTTTGTGACAGATTGTAAATTGTTTTATGTGTGCAGGAGATGAAAGATCAGTTATCCAGTCCTTCTGCTGTGGCTCAGGCTGAGAAGAAGAATAAACAGGTCAGTAAACATTTAAACACAAAATATACATTTCATGGTATAAAGAAGAAAAATAATAATAATAATGGATACTGTAGATGAACAAGATACTTTTAATTTCATTACACAAAGAAGAAAATCAATAAAACAAAACTACTTCTGTAACTGATCTGTTTTATGATCGACTCTTTTGGACAAAGTCGTCTGATAATGTGTCTCTTGTCTGTTTGTGTGTTTTTTTTTTCTTGGCTCAAAGGGTCAGGAAAGATCAACAGGTCTGGAAGCTCATCTAGTGTCGGCAAACTCCAGATACATTCAGGAGCAACAGGAACAACAGCAGGTAGAGACGAGTGCGTGGAATAAAAACGTTCAGAACAAAATAAAGAGGGTTGGGTTATTTAAAATCACGCGAGGAGTCTTTGAAATGTGCATTAGAGTGGATTTCTAACGCAATACAACACAACCCAGCAGTGAATAAGATACACGAGACGCATTTCTGTGTCCTGGTGTGGAAAGAAAACTTCAAATTAAAATGCATATACAAACAATATGTCACGTAAAATGTGAAACTCGATTTACAGCAGGCTGTTAGAACAAAGCTTCAGAATTATGTTATTTTATATTCTTTATCACTGAGGTCTTATGTATGTATCTGTTCTTTTTTAGAATAAAACAAATGAACGAAAGCACAACAATTAGAAGGTAATATTTATATAACTTGAGTCCGTTCAGTTGTAGCATGATGGGTTTAGGTTTTGTGTTTGAATAATGAGGATAAATAACCCAGGAGCTAACATGGAATGAATAGAAGATGAGCAGAAAGATCTCGAGTCATTCTGCAGGTTAAATGTCTGCTTCTGTTTTCACACCGAACAAAGAGGTGTTTTCACTGTTGTCTGAGTAAAGGGTTGGGTTTGACTTCCTGTTGGGTGGCTTGACTGTAGTGTTTAATAACGCAGTGATGTCATCACACATCCTGTCAGGTTGTGGTTTGAGTGGGGTGGGGGGGTGATTGTTTTTACTTTTGATTTAGCAACTGATTTTCACCCTGACAGAAATAGACTGGCATAGATCTGTAGTAAGTCAAACAGTACAGTGTGTGTGTGTG
>NW_013952718.1:508424-516776 GCF_001266775.1 Austrofundulus limnaeus | reverse complement strand
TGATAAATGTGTTGGGTCAACATTAAAGGACTTGCCATGAAACAAAACTCAATACAAAAAACAATTTCTTTATTTAAAGTTGGGTGTAGATTTGGAATAAGGCTAGAACAAAGACAATTTTTCAAACTTTTTCTTTTTTTGTTAAGTAATGTCCCCTGATTAAATGGAAACGTGTGTGTGTGTGTGTGTGTGTGTGTGTGTGTGTGTGTGTGTGTGTGTGTGTGTGTGTAGTTGATCATGCAGGAGCAGGATGAGCAGCTGGAGTTGGTGACGGGCAGCATCAGAGTCCTCAAAGACATGTCTGGACGCATCGGGGATGAGCTCGATGAGCAAGCTGTGTGAGTTCATGTTCTTTGTGTTTTTAATCAGCAGTTACTGATGCTGGTCGTAAAATTAGAACATAATGAAAAAGTTGATTTATTTCAGTAATTCCTTTCCAAAAGTGAAATTTGTATTTATATTCATTCATTACACAGACTGATACATTTCAAATGTTAATTATTTTAATTTTGATGATTACTGACAACTAACGAAAACCTCAGATTCAGTATCTCAGAAAATTTGAATATTGTGAAGTGGTTCAATATTGACGACACCTGGTGCCACACTCTAATCAGCTAATTAACTCAAAACACCTGCAAAGTCCTTTAACTGGTCTCTCAGTCTGGTTCTGTAGGCTAAACAATCGTGGGGAAGACAGAAAAGGTCATTGCTAAAGACACTGGCTGCTCAGAGCTCTGTGTCTAAGCAYATTAATAGAGAGGCGAAGGGAAGGAAAATACCTGGTAGAAAAAAAAAAGTGTACAACAATAGGGATAACCACACCTTGGAGAGGATTGTGAAACAAAACCCATTCAAAAATTTTGGGGACCTGATGCATGAAAATATGACCTCAGTATATTAAAAATAATGTTTAAATCTACAGCTTTTTGTTTTATAGTCTAGGGCGTAATCTTTATAACATAACTTGAAGACAGTAGCTGCGTTTCCATTGATCATAAAAATGCGCAAATTAGAACGTCGAATAAATTTGCTCAATGGAAATACATCAATTTTGAAAAAACGTATGTTTTACGACAATGTTTTTGCACTAGGAAGAGGTGGTTTTTCGGCCGTATCGAAATTGATTTATTTTTACCCATGTGAGATATTTTTTATTATGCTCGTATTTATCAACTCCTTAATTTCATCCGTTTTTATTTTTTTATTTTTTCCCATTCTTTAAACACAATAACACAGGACTGTTTAGTTTTTGGGATCAGTAATTCAGAATGAAGCACTTCTCTTTTTGTTATTGATATAATCAAAACGTTCGAGGAACACTTTTCTTGTTGTTTCTAAACTTCATGTTGATTATAAACAACCTTTTTTTAAATGAGCTTTTTATTTTCTCTGCTGTTGTCCTAATTTGATTTACTTAAATAAGTAAAACGTTTCCCCTAACATGTTTATATCAGTCTCATTCTAATAATGTCAAAGATGTTTTTTTTTCCCCCTGAATTGTTTCTGAATATGCTTTGTTTCCGTTGCTGCTTGTTTTTGTTCAGCATGTTGCAGGACTTTGGAGACGAGATGGATCAGACGTCGTCCCGCATGGACTCTGTTCTAAAGAAGCTAGAGAAAGTGTCTCACATGACGAGCAGTAAGTGAGCGCAGGAGCAGATGTGCACAGGAATAGATTAACATTAAGTATTAAAGGTGCAGTTTAAAGGCAGGTCAGATTAGAGCTGTGTGCAAAGAAAAGACAAACACAAACCATAACACAAAACTCACATTTCTTATACCACAGTTGAGCAGAAATTGTCAAATTGCTGTTTTAACTCATTGGATTCCAGAAAGTTAATGTAGTTCTGTTTGTACACTTTTTCCATTTTTTCCCCACTGGACGTTAATCTTTAACTGAATTTTATGCAACCTCTTGAGACTACCTTTAGCTTGTCATATATTTTTATTATCTTTTTTCTATTTAATCCTCAAAAACATTGTTTTTGTCTCATCATGAAATTTTCTGATAACAGAACCTGTTGAGTATAAACTCTGTTGTGCCTTTCAGGTCGGAGACAGTGGTGTGCCATCGGTGTGCTGGTTGCCATCATGATTGTGGTCCTCATCCTTTTCTTTGCTCTCTGATGTCGGTGACCTCTGACCTCCTATGTTCAACTCCCTCCTGTCAGGATGAACGGACAGATAAAGATGGAAGATGTGTGTCCTGTTTCCCCTCCAGTAACTCCATTTACACACTCCCAAGCAGAAACTGGTGACCTGCAGAGGGAAAGGCTGCTCTGCCTTTTTAATGAATCTTAATGACGAGGAAGAAAACCAAAAACCCAGGTTTCTCTCAGCAGCAGAGCTCAGCTTGAGGGAACTCTTAATGTTACTGTTTCATATTCGTGCGTTGCAATGATGGATGGGAAGCGTGGCGTGTGATGGAGATAACTTGGCAGGAAGGGTTTGCTGTTGGACTAAAACACAAGTTTAATAAATCAAGTTATGTTCCAGTATCTGATTCATGGCAGTTTTATAGCTGAAGTGTTGGATCAAGATCTCCATTGTGTTTTAATTCAGCAGGATTCACGTGGTAGGGGTGTGGTAATGCCTTAAATATATTTTTATACTATTTTGAAACGTGCAGTATGTTCATGTGCCTGCGCTTTGACTTCTTGGGATGTCGTTTTAAGTTCTTAACTCTAAATTGTCAGTTAAACCAGAGGCGAGGCAGGTTTTCTCTCCAGTCCACCACAGCAGCAGCAGATTTCACTGACAAACAGCTCGGCTGAGGAGGAAGTGTTGGTGAAAACAGCTGATGTAATGAGCGCGTGTGTGTGGTCAAAACATGAAAATGTGCTGGCTCAGACATGAAGTCACCATCGCTGGTTATAGATGCTGTTTTTGTTCATCAGCTGAGCTCAGAAATGTAGATTCTTGCTGCAGAGAGATTTATTTTTCCCCAAATTGATATGAGTCTCAGAAAGGTGAAGTCTGCAGCAAGCCGCCTTTGCGTGCCTTCAGACGTTTAAGCACATGATTGGCTGGGGCTTTGTGCCTCTCTGGGTGATGAGAGGCAGCCTTGGCTCACAGCAAATGGCTTTGCCTCCTTTTGTTAAAAAGCTCCAGCTAATGAGGAGGGATAGTTGCTGGGCAAGATGTGTCAGCCTGCCGCCCAGATCTAGGCTCACAGCTCCCTCTGCTGGACGTTTTGGGTCGTGCATTACTAAGGAGCATTTTGTGTTGTTCAAGAACAAAAGTTTGTATTTTATTCTTTTCTTTAGACTCTTTCATACTGTCGAAGTGACACTCCAAATTCCTTCAAACGTTGGACTGAGAAGAAAAACAATTTCTTGTATTTGCCTGGTTAAAGGCAGAAAATCTTGTTTTGTACAGGCTGGTTTAAAGATGGATGCGTCCTCACTGCCTCCTAGTTTGTGTGCTTTTATGCGTGTATCCTCTTAATGTGTGCTTTAATGTGCTTTTACATATTCAAGCCTGCACTCTTCAGGGGAGGAAATTAATTAAAAAAAAAAAAAAAAGATGAGCGTAGTTTTCACTCAATGTGTTCCAGTTAAAACCTCTGCATGTAAAGCAGAGGTCAAAGATGCTAAAAGTAAAACTTTTATGATGCTGAACTGTAGACCACTACATCTGATTATACTGTTATATTACATCTGGATTAGAAAAGCACCATTAACTCATATAGTGCTGTTTTTTATTTTTTGGTATTTTGTTTAAAGGAAGTTTTTTTTATTATTATTATTAATGGTACCCAAAGAAAGTAAAATTGTGAATGAGCTGTGGTTCTTTTTTTTATCTTTGGTATTACAAGCATTCATGTAAGACTTTAAAGATAAATCTGCTTTAGAAGCTACTAACAGCTGGTCATGTTAAGATAATGAGCTTTTTTATTGTGTCTATAATGAAATCATTAAAACAAATTGTTCTAATTTTATACCATTAAAATACTTTTTACAGATATCATGATAAAACCACCTATTCAGAGTGGATTTGAAGCACTAATAATCTCAACAGTTCAAAACAGAAGTGAATTTCTTCCTCACTAAACGTGCCAAAAGTCAGAATCTGTTCCATGGGATCAACTAATTACCACAACTAGTAACTATTTAAACTTTTTGTCAGGTAAATTAGTTCTCTTTTGACTGTAAAACATTTCAGACGACACTGATTGTTATCATTGTGATGTTTTAAAATTCGTTTAGTTTTCCTGCCATGTTAAATCAGTTCTCTGTGAAGTGATCAAACGAGCGTGGACGCAACTTGTAAAACGGCTGACTTGTATGTTTGAATGAATACAGTATTCAGAGTCTTTATTCCTGACTTGTGTGGCTTTTCTTTTATTTATTTGATAAGAGCTTTCACCAAATTGAAGTTGCTTTTTAATTGAGAGGCACTTTTCAAAACGGGGAACCTCATCTCGTTCTGCTCTGGGAGCGGAACCATCAGGTGAAATTGCATTTTAGTTTAGCTGGAATGAGCAGAATGAGAGTCCCTGGTGCCCTGATGAGCTGAGAGCAGCTCTGAAAATAACTTGACAGTCGTCAGGAGACCCGTGTATTTATACTTTACACAAGTTTTGTGGAACTGCAGGAAGAAGTCATGAATAAGATGGCTGGTCAGTAAAAAGGCTGAGATTTTACAGCAATATGATCAACATTACTAAACCTTTGGGCAAGAGCTTAAGATCTGAGTCAACTGATCTATTAATTAGAAGTGGTCTACTTTTAGGGACACTAAAGTAGAAATGCAGCCTAAATTCTTGAATCCATTTGAGGACAAAAAGCAAAAACACAAATTATCACTCTTCAGAAAAATGTTTTTTCATGGTTTTTGTACTTCAGGTTTGTTTAATCCCTGTTTTATCAGGCTGTGAGCCTCAGTTCAATGTCTTCTGAGAAAATTCTACAATTACAACCAATTTTTTTTTTTTTTGCGTCTTCACTCTTTGTGTGTCTATTTAAATATTTAGCTCAAGGCCATAGAAGTTTGTCTAAAGATTCCTCCTGTTTTACACCGTGTATAAAGCATTTCTTTTGTCTTTAGTTTTTCCCATTAAAAACACAAACATGGCTGCAGGTTCAAGCCAGGTCGCGTCAGAAATTGGTGTTAAACAATTGCAAAGTTTGCAGAAAGGAGAAGCCGAAACAAAAAAAAAGTTCTGTTAGATATCCTACAGGGGTTACAGATGCTTGAGGTATGACTGTAGGTAGGTCAGGAGTGAAAGTTGCATGCAGACAGATTAACTCGTTCAACCTTACCTGTTTTGTCCTGATGCATCTCAGTAAACCAGGTAGAAAAAATCAAAAAGAAAAAATAAGTAGGTCCTCTGGATGGGTTCTTCTTTAGTGAAATGTTTCGTCTCTCCAAGAGACTTCTTCAGTCAGAGTTTCAGGTGAACTCAGCCTTATAAGCCCTGCCTCCACATGGACAAACAGGTTAGTCATATGCAAAAGAGGGCCATCGCTTAAACAGAGGTGGAGGCCTTCGTGTCCAGTTGTCCTCCTCCTACAACGCTGTTATTGCAAGTATGACTCAGCCCCCTGTGAGCAAAAGGTGTGAATCAGGGCCCCAACGATACCAACACAGAGGGAAAGGGACAAAAACAAGGGGACGTTGAACCCCGCTTGCACTCACTACATACACATAACACAACACCACATAACCACAACATCTAAACCAATAAGTCAGGTGATGGGGCACATGACCCTCTATGAACAATAGAGCTAATCAAGCCTATTAAGTGATGGCCCTCTTTTACATGTGACTAACCTGTTTGTCCATGTGGAGGCAGTGCTTATAAGGCTGAGTTCACCTGAAACTCATCAGACTGAACAAGTCTCGGAGGAGAGGTGAAATGTTTCACTAAAGAAGAACCCATCCAGAGGACCTACTTATTTTTTTCTTTTTGACTTACCTGTTTTAATCGTGTTCAGACAGTCCCATTAGAACGTCCTCATGCAGCCGCCAACATACAGCATAACCTATGTGTGACTGCCCTACGAGCCCCAACCCATCAAATACATTTTCTTTACCTGCTTGTTCCCATTCAGGCTCTTGTTAAGTTAGTGCACACCTCCAGTGGCCACCAGGTGAAAGGTGGGGTGGGGGTGCACCCTGGACAGGTCACCAGGCCATCACAGGGTAAACAAAACCAACGAGACAGACAGCTGTTTGCATGCGTCTAGTGAAGGTTTCAATTTGCCGGAATGTAGTTGAGTTTAAGAGTTCATATGCAAGCTTAGAGGCTAGGGTCAAAAAAAAGACTCAAGGTTAGTCTGACTAAAACAGAAACTTCAGTTTAGTTTGACACATAATTTTAAACAAGGTTTCAGCAACTTACATATACAAGCTATAAACCTGGTAAACTACAAGCCCTAAATAAAGTCTTATTTTGCTGTTTAGGATCATAAGTGTTCCTGGCTGTTAAATGGTTGTTTATGTTTATAAACCAGTTCACAGCAAAGGGATTTATTGCTCCTCTTTCTGACAACAGAAGACTGCCTTAGCACAGTTCTCTATTTTCAGCCCAATCTAATATCTCAATAAATTAGGACAACTCCCAACAGGCATTTCTAATTTTTATAGAACGTATTCAAAACATTGACATATATCGGGGATGTCCAATCCTGGTCCTTGAGGGGAGCTATCCTGCACGGTTTTCTTGTTTTCCTGCTCCAACACCCGATTCAGTGATCAAACGACCTCTTCAAGTTCTGCAGAAGCCTGTTAATCACCCATGTGTTCAAACCAGGTGCACTGGAGCAGAGAAACCTTTGAAACACGCAGGGTAGTGGCCCTCGAGGACCAGGACGGGACACCCCTGATCCAGTACGTCAAATGGAGACACGAGGCCAGAAGCCAGAACTTGAAACCCCATGCCACCTTGAGTTCTGAACTGGGGTAGTCAGAGTTGCCCCCTACTTTCCAGGGGACAGGGAATTCCCGTTTAAATTTATAACTTGTAAGTGGGAGAATTTCAACTTCCCAGTACAATTGGGCCGCAAGGAGCTGTCGAAAATACAGCTGAATTGAGTTTTTATTCAGCTAATTTCATTAGCAGCTACTTTTGAACCGTGTGCACCTCCACCTAATGGTGACATGCGTCATTTTGAAGGTAAAATAAACAACATGCATTACGGGAGATTTGTTTATGATCAGTGCTGGCTTTAAAGCAACACGCAATTATTTAAAGTCATTAAAACAGCTTTGAAGCTCGCGGGTCATATAAAATGTTGTGGCAGGCCACAAGTAGCCCGAGGGCCTTGAGTTCGACACGTCATGTGCACAAATGGACATTTTGCCTTATAAATTACACATCAGATCTGTTTTTTCATGTTCATTTTCATAGTTCTTATATTGCTGGTGTTTGTTCAAAGATGCAATATTTCAAAGAATAACTTAAATCATTTTATGTCCTGATGCATCTCAGTAATCCAGGTAGAAAAAATCAAAAAAAAAAAATAAGTAGGTCCTCTGGATGGGTTCTTCTTTAGTGAAACGTTTCGTCTCTCCTCCAAGAGACTTCTTCAGTCTGATGAKTTTCAGGTGAACTCAGCCTTATAAGCAATGCCTCCACATGGTGGACAAACAGGTTAGTCACATGCAAAAGAGGGCATCACTTAACAATAGGCTTGATTAGCTCTATTGTTCATAGAGGGTCATGTGCCCCATCACCTGACTTTGTGTCATGTGTATGTAGTGAATGCAGGCAAGGCTCAAAGTCCCCTTGTTTTTGTTTTTTCCCTCTTTCCTCTGAATCATTTTAATTTTCTTACAAGAGTGCCATGTGACACTTGGAGTGACCATGTTACCAAGTTCAGTGCGTGTGCCAGAGAGACTTTTACATCGCTGCTACAGTCCCACATCTACGGAGCCGGTGAGGGGACAAAGGGATTTTTATTTTTTTTTGCATTGCCTCGCAAAAGTCGTTTATCACTGTTGTGCCTGCCAGTTTATTAACAAACTCACATGTTCACCATTAGCGAGTTAGCCTACTACTTCAATTCAGCCTGGGAATAAATATATTACACAGCCACACATATGTCATATGCCAATATTTTAACTCAGTGCAGCCACAAAACATCAATGTCAATTTCACAAACGTGTGGCGACACATCCTGTTTTGGTAACCGGATATTTCAAAATAAATGTCTGATCTAATTCAGTTCATACAAAACAAACTTTTGTGTGGGAATGCAAATGTTTGCGAGGTAACGCAAAATTATTGCGTGAGAATGCGAAAGAAAAAAGTCCCCTCGTGGGCTCTGTACTGTGTACAGACTGTGGCTTCAGGAATAAAATATGACAACACCCAAAAAAACCAAACACACACATATATATATA
>NW_013952718.1:506836-508233 GCF_001266775.1 Austrofundulus limnaeus | reverse complement strand
TTTTTTTTTTTTTTTTTGCTCTTTACAGTAGTTAATGTGCAATTATCTTTATCTCTGGGTCACAGTTAGGAATTCACAAAGTTATTGGCACTTGAAACACATGAGGGGAAACACTGGCATGTACACGAGGCTGGGGGGGGGGGCATCAGGGCAAATATCTGGATAGAAGGGTAGAGGTCTGGAGTGTGTGTTTGTGTGTGTGTGTGTGTTTGTGTGTGGAGTGGGGTGAGGTGAGGTTGGGCATTTTTGACATCAGTGGACGCTTCCACGTTATTTCATCACATACCTCTTTTTATATATAAAATGTTCAAAAGCTGTTATTAGGCTTTTTCATCATTTCTCTGGGTTATGAAGAATAATAAAGAAGAATAGCTCATGCTGCGAGTGCACATCTAACAATCAAACTTTGATAGTGCTTCTATTTTGTAATGTACATTTTATATAATTAGATATTTATAGTGGGAACTGAGGAAAAATAAAAGGAAGAGTTCTGCAGGATATTTTCACCCAACAACACCAGAGACAAGAGGATGAGTTAAAAAATAAAAATAATAATAATGTTGATATTTGCTATGGTGATGAGCAAGCCCCGCCCCTCCCACCGTTCTGTAGTATTATGATTCTGAGGTAAGACCGTTGAACTCTCGGCTTGTGTCCTGTTTCTGTAAAAACCCTGCAGTGTGTGGATTCAAACTGCTTTGTTTGTTCCTGAAACAAAAAATAAAATATATGAACCTGCTTCATGTCGGCAGCCACAGCAGTTCAGAAGCTGCTTTAAGAGCTGAGATTAAAGTCTGCTATGGCTGAGAGCTCCAGAGGTAAACTGGTATAAATAGATTTATTTTCCTTTTTTGATTACTGTTTTAAACTGCATCAGTGACAAAAAGACACACACTTCCTGCAACATGTCCTGAGGGTCTGCAGGTGTGTGTGCAAGCTTCTGCGTCTCAGAGGTTTGCCCGTTTTGTTTGTATTTATACATATACAGCCTATATAGGTTATAAATATATATATGTGTGTATGTGTGAGAGTTGTCTCTGGTGTGTGTGGGGAGATGTCAAAAAGAGCAGAGTAAACACATATGGATAGAAGAGTACGGATCAGAAAACTGTAAGAAGAGATTTGAAAAAAAAAAAGAAGTAATGCGACTGAATCTCAGAGATGTGTTGAAGGAGGTCGGGTGAAAACGCAGAGAGGATGAGGAGGATGAAGGCTGTTAGGCAGAGCAGGATGGATGGAGAGGGAGAGACAAATCTGAGTATTACATTTGAATCCATGGAGGGGGGGTTCACTCCCCTCCCGACCTCCTCTGCCTTTAAAGTTAGCCAGTTGTTGTAGTTTTTTTTTTTTGCACAATGATGACACGTTCCTCCCGAGTCCCTACACAGGAAAAATAC
>NW_013952718.1:501951-506826 GCF_001266775.1 Austrofundulus limnaeus | reverse complement strand
CCCAAACAGGAAAAAACCCCCCCCCCCCCTGTTTCTTCTAGTTAAACTGGGATCAAGTGTTGAAAAACGTTTTCTATTATGTTCACACTTTGGCCTCACTCCATCCTCCAGTTTCAGACAATACTGATTGTTGTCGTGACCTGGAGCAACTTTGGATTTTTTCAAAATCAAGCCTGTTCAAAACCTCCTGAAATACTGAGTCTGACATGTCTGGCAACTTCAACTTTAGCAACTTTAGCATTAGAACTTCAATGGAAAAGAAATTCTGTTTGTTTTAATCAAAAGATTTAGAGTTTGTCAAGTCAAGAATGAGATTTGAATAGGATGGGCATGTTTCTCCATGTCCCCTGAACTAAATGTAGCATTAAACATTGGCATAATTTAGGACCAAACTGGGTTAATTGTCAATTAAAGGTTATATGTTTAATGGGATCAACCCCAACAAATGATCAAAAACATGAGAAGTTCTGGTGGTTTTTACTTTTTTTTACTCTCCTTTGTTAACTTCTTGCTGATTTTCCCTGTCCTGTGTAGGAACCCTGTTGAGATACAGTAAATGTCGACCTCCACCCATCTTTACCCCCAAACCTCTCACCCCATCGAGGTGAAGGAAAACAGCTTGACCGGTACAACCTCTTCTTTCTTACAGTAAACAACAAGTATCTTTTAGAGAAACTAACAGGAAATTTAAAAAAATAAAAAGGCAACAATAGTACAAAAGGTAAAAACAATGACAGTAAAACAAACTTACAATAAAAAAAACTCCCTCGTAATATATCTACATGTCCAAATGCCCACCCCTCCCGCCCACTCAGTCCAACTTCTGAAGCCATCGCCCATAAACACAGACAGGAAGTGACACAGTGAGCATGCTCAGAAAGGTGCAGGGGGGGCCTTTGGCTCTACAGGACAGTCAAGCGCTCCCCAGAAGGTGCTTTATTTATTTATTTTTAGATTATTCCACTTTCTACTAGTCACTTCCTTTCATTTCTGTGGATGGGCAGCCGGGACAGAATCAGAAAAAAAAACAAAAAACGGGCCGACATTTGCGGAACGAAACCTTCGAGCATTTTTTGGGAAACAAACATAAAAAAAAATCCCACAATTTTATTTGGCATCAGAGAACATTTTGACATGTTTGTGTGCTGTGCCACATTTGTAGATAAGGTAGCAGAAGCCCCGCCCCCCACCATCACCCCCACCCCCGGGCAGCATCCTGCTGTTAAGGTGCTCTGATCAATACAGTGATCGACTCTGGATTACAATCATTGCTTCTGTAGGGTCACTCCTCGATGAGATCCCGCCACCTGGTGGTATAATACCAGTTACTGGGTTGCGTTTATGCTGAACTGCAGTAGCTGTTTTTAACCACTAGGTGGTGTCTAACGAAGGAATTCAAACAATCAAGCAGCAGTAGCTTATTCTTTAAAGGAAATGCTGGTCCGAAAAACCAGATCAAGTAAACTCACTTTTGGTCAAATTTTCAAAAGATTTATATTTGAATATATTTGAATTGTCAAAATGCGTTCAGATAACAGGATTTTCTTAGATTTTTGCAACCTTAAAAAAAATTAAGTGAAGCTCACAGCGTTTTTGTTTGCCCGAGCGGTCCGTCCGTTCATCAGTCGGCCCCCTGATCCCGTCCCGACACCAGCCGCAGTACAGTAACAACAAAACATGTGGTCCAGCATTTAAGCCCCGCCCACAGCACCTCAGTCAGTACAGCAATTTCGATGCAAAAATACGTGGTTATCTTTCTCTAAAAGTATTTTACAGCTAACCGATTTATCACTTGATGTAAGTCTTTGCACAACTTGGCAACTACAGGTTGTTGATGAAACATTAGTACCATCTACTTTAAAATAACTTTCAAAACAAAAAAAACTACAGTAGGCTAAGTCAGATGTAAAAAGAAAAGGCATAAAGAAAAGTGTAAAATGTAACAGATCACTTAGAAACAATAAATCTGCACTTGGCCCTACCCATACTTTAGACATGAAATCTGGGCATGACGGGTAAAATGTGTCTATAACACTGGGGGTCTGAGTTTTCCTCTTCAGCTTCATACGACCTTTATTCATAGTTATTTGCTTCTTTTTTCATCTTTGTAGCACTAAAATACTGACTAGTAACATTTTCTTCAACTTAAAAAATAATAAAAAGAAAAATGACAGATGTTTAAATAAAAATACGCAAAACCTTAAGCAGAGTTTCATGGAAGTTAAAACAAACATTTTAGAAGCTCTGTTATCTGAGCACCGACACGCAACCAAATGTGTAGCATTTATGGGGGATTTAGAAAATTACTTTTCCACACCCATGTTGTACTTTGTATTTCTGCTTGTATTAAATCATTTTTAAGAAGAATAATTTTAAACGTACTGCCACAGCAGCTCCGTGCTGTTGTTCTCCTGTTCGCTCATGTGCCATAAATGCAACAAATCTCTGCTCTGCAACAAATTTTACAACACAAATAGAAAAGTTGATCATTTGGACTGGGGTTACTCTAAAGACCCTTTTTTTCTTTCTATCTGTTAACTTTAAGATACTTTGTGTTTAAAACGGTCCGCCACAGTTTGTTTGGGTCCTTCAGATTGTTTGTATTATTTTGCCAACAGTCCCAACATGCGACAATGTTTAATATAGAAAAGAGCAAGTATTTACACTTGGAACCACAGAACAGCTAGAAGCCTGTGACTCAAACTATAAATCAGCTGCAAATATCAGATTTATTTGATGCTTTTCGTGAACTCTTATAACCGCATAAATAAATAAACTTAAACCTAAATGGTCACATGACACCATCTGAGAGGAGCACCGTGTTTTAATCTGTTTGCTCAGGGAAAGCTGCTGTTTGACTCGTTTATGATGCATTTCTGCGTTAACTTATATAGATACTGATTTATGTCAAGTTTTATATGAAAAATTTTTAGATTTCAGCATTCAGGATGTTTCCCTCATATATATTTTAATTTATTTTTACAATTTTGGGATTAAACGTGGAATTTATTTGGAACAAATATTGCTGCTCAGTCAAGTATTCTCTGACTAAACCGCTCCTACTTTATGAAAAAATAAAATAAAAAAAAGCCCCCTTCTGCGCTTTTACGAACAGTAGAGTAGGGTTGGGCGATATTAGTAAAAAAAATAATCACGATTAATTGTGGTATTTAGCCAATAACGATTAATTTGACGATTAATCCCCTGGACACCCTTACGTCCTAGTCAATTGACCAATTTAGTGAGAAAGATTTGTTTTTTGTAAAAATCTGTTCCAAATTGTGTCAAAATTACATTGCAGAACTTTTTTTTTATGTTCGTCATATTTGAAGCGGAGCAGAGCATCGAGCAGACTGATAGGAGAAATCTCCAGTCAGCCTGCCTGCTGGCATTAACCGTATTAATTGTCAAGTGCCAAAAAATAATCGATTAATTTTTTTCTGGCGATTAATTGCACACGATACGATTATGCCCAACCCTACAGTAGAGTAAAACAAATCTACACAAACATGTTCCAGGAAGTAAAATATGTTTTCTCCACAACAATGGATAATGAATGCAGACCATTTGTTCCTGTTTACCACTAATTTTCACAATTTAGGTGGCTGTTTTTGTTCACGTGATGTTTTAAAAGATTCGGGCAAATCTAAAACCTTCTCCCTTCCTCTTTGCAAAATACTACCCTACATAAACCAAAGCACTAAGGTATTTATCGCGCTAGCGTGGAGGAATCATTCCCTTCTCTGCCTCTATGTTTCCTTCTCTCTCGTCTTTGTCTGGATTGAAGCTTCACTCGTGTGACGGCAGAATGCCGCAATGCCTCATCTGTCCTGGGAGACTCCTAACAAACATCTCCTCCTCAGGAAGCGCTCCACCACCTCCTCCTCCTCCTCTTCCTCTCACTGTTCAAGTCCAGGATAATTAGAATTATTCACTAAAACCCACTTGGTCACTCAGTGCTACTGTCTGGTTGATATTCACCTCAGGATTGGCTGCGTCGCTCATGTGCACATGGCGATTGGTCAGCCATGGCAGCCGTGGGGAATGGGGAGGGGGGGGCAGCAGACAGACCTTCTTCATCAATAGTCTGATTATTAAAGGTGCAGTAAGCACAAAACCCATCAAAGCACAGTATCTCACACACAAAGCCCCACCGAGCGGCTCTGATGCATCTCATCAGATGCACCTACGCCCAGTGACTTTCAGATTTGCATTCAAATAGCTTACATATATGCACCGATAGACACACACACACTGAGAGCAACCTATTTGGCAGCCCCATCTGTTGTTGTAGACAGCACACCCACACACACACAAGGCGAACGTACACATACACACGAGGAGAGTTTGGCAGGGATTTGCATTCTGCGAGGAAAATGGAGTCGAGACAGAAATGAAGCAGCGGTGGAAGGAAAATGATGTAATGAAGCAACGAGGGACTGACGCTGTGTAGCTCCTTTTCCTCTGTGTGTGTCTGTGTGTGTGTGTGGTGGTGAGGACAGACTAATGTATACATGAAGAGGAGGGGTGAGGCAAAATGAGATGTAAACAAAGAAAACAAAGATGAGGCTGGGAAGAGGAGATGGCAGGTTCTGAACGTCCTGACTGCAGTTGTGCTGCTGTCCCAGGCTGGGACACTGACCAGGCTGGGACACTGACCAGGCTGGGACACTGACCACGCTGGGACACTGACCACGCTGGGACACTGACCAGGCTGGGACACTAACCACGTTGGGACACTGACCAGGCTGGGACACTGACCACGCTGGGACACTGACCACGCTGGGACACTGACCAGGCTGGGACACTAACCACGTTGGGACACTGACCAGGCTGGGACACTGACCAGGCTGGGACACTGACCACGCTGGGACA
>NW_013952718.1:490521-501276 GCF_001266775.1 Austrofundulus limnaeus | reverse complement strand
CACACACACACACACACACACACACACACACACACACACACACACACACACTGTCAAAAGCTCTTTCTCGCGAGGAGGCAGACATTAATGTGCCACAAATGGATAGAAGGAAAAGAGACTTTATGTGTGTGTGTGTGTGTGCGCGCGAAAAAATGCATACATACATTAGTATGCACACACACACACATTAAAAATACACCCACACACTGTTCACCAAGAGAAACACACACACACACAGCTCCACCAAACCCACCCTGCAACAAAACCACACACACACAACTCTAACCACACGCACACACACGTCAGTATGCATGCATGCATTCACAGCGAATCATCCGAGCGTTTCAGCACCCCCCCCCCCTCCCCCTTTTATTCATTTGTCCCTCCTCTCTGGGGAGCCTTCCACTGTCCCTCTCCTCTCGTCGCCATCGCTCTCATGTCTCATCCGAGGCAGCGCTTCCATACGTACAGAGCACTGAACATTTTGACTGAAAACAGGTAAAACACAAAGAACGTGCCGACGGTCCTGCGCCCACCCTTCTCTTTTCCAGCAAGGTCTCAAACTTCACATCCTGAACTTTGTTAAGCCTTGATAGATTTGTTGCTCTTTGGAGTAACAGTCATATTAAAAATAAAAAACTAATCAAAAAAATAAAAAATAAAAACGTAGATGTACAGTATATTTAAAAAAAAGAGAGACATGAAATAAACAGTCGTTTTTTTTTTAACAGCCAGGGCTGATCTTATAAACTGGGTCTGTTCAGGTTGGACAACGCCTCGAAGAGTATTTATTTGGTTCCTTTTAGAGACGTTTCGGCGCTCTGACTCTGTGCAACTCTGTTTTTATGTCTTATTACAGGGAAGGTTTAACAGCTTCAGCCTTTACTTGGAGAGAAGTGGCAGTCCAAACATTTACTGTGACTTTAAACAATTCAACTCTCAGCAGTCCAGCTTTTCATGCCACATAGACAATAAGGTGCTTGGAGGGGCTGGGGGGGACCTCCATAAGAACAAACAAAAACAAAGGCCGAATATATAAAATAAAATAAATTTAAAAAAGGGTTGTGCACTGGTACTTTTTTCAGGAAACGTTTTGGGACAACTGTAGCACGGATCTAACTACACAACCTGTGGCATTACTGATAATATCAGTCACTCTGTTAGTGTAAAGGTTCAACAACCTACTACAAGATAAACAATACAGATGTGTTTGTCTTTTTCAGTATGCCTCTAAAATAGTCAACATAAAATTATAAAGCCACTGACAGCTTACTGTTGTTAATTTTGACAGATAATTTTGCACAGTGACCAAAGCGCACTTGAGTCCTGTCCACATTAACGCAGATAGATTTGCAAAACACAAAGAAATTTGGGTACCACTTTACAACAAGGCTCCCATTATAGATGGCTTTTAAAGAGTTTATAGATAGGTTATTAATTTATCTATAAACACTTTATAATTTTTCAAAAAGTGTTTATAATGCCTTAATTAAGGTAAAAAAAGAGACAAAACTGGTTTCTTTCCAAATACTGAGCCAAATATGTTTGGTATTAAACATTTCAGACTAGTTTACTAACTTGTAGGTACAATAATAACTGTTAATAATAATGATTATTAGGAAACACATACTTTAACATATATTATTGTACTGTATTACTGCATTATAAATATCCAAAAGTATTAAAGGGATCCTTTTTGTAAAGTGTAAAACTGTACACTATTTTGGATGGGGTGGGACTATTTGGTGTGTTAATATTGTTGACAGTAGTTACATGTTTGGGCAAAAATTTCAAATATTGATATTCAACACCAAGTTTTAAAAATGAGGATTTTTCACAATAAAGACATTTTGGCATTTATAAATATTTATTTGTAATTATTTAAATAGTGTACTGTATTACACTTCGATAAGCCTCCCTTTGACAGTTGTGAATATTTATAATGCAGTAATACAGTACAATATTAATATATTAAAATATGTTTTTTTAATTGTTATTGTGCTTACAATGTAGTAACCTAGTCTGAAATGTTTATTAAGCACCTTTAGATGTAATATGTACGTGAACAGATTTGTCTCATTATTTGGTAAGAAACTGGACAGTTTTGTCTCTTTCTCATCCTTAATTATTACATAATAAACATTTTTTAATGATTTATAAAGTGTTTACAGACAAATTAATAACCTGTCTATAAACTCTTTATAAGCCATCTATAAGGGGAGCCTTATTGTAAAGTGGTATCGAAATTTGAAGTGGTGTAGTTGGGATCTTAATATAACCATGTATAAATAAGTCATCCTTGATTTTGCTAGATCTACCACAACATTCAATCTTCTTATGGAAGGATAATACATCAAAACTTTTTTTTCACATCTGGGGTCATATGATGAGTTTGACTACGATGAGTCTGTTATGTACATACTTTAAAAAACATTTCAAATTATATATAGAAATGTACACATTTGAACCTCAGCATGTCTAGTAATGTCAATATAATGTACTATAGAAAAAAATCCATATGACATTTCTGACTAAACCACGAGCTCATCTGGACCCTGTTCTGAGTTCCTCTTTGACATTTAGCTGATGATGACAGTTCAGTCACTGTGGGTTCTGAAGGTCACTTCTTAAATATCCAGCTCTGTTTCTTTTTTTCCTTCTAAATGATACAGTTCAGTCAGGGAAAATGGTTCTACGCCAAGTTTTTACTTTTCCACGACCTTGGATTTTTATGATCTAGCACACCACAAACAAAGCCAGGAGCTTCACTTATAAACCAGCTCAATAAACTTTCAATCAGTGCTGAGGACTTTCGCTATGATTAACAGCCACCAAGCCCCAAACTTACTTTAGCTGAATCTCATGTGTGCTTTGGTGTAAGTCCCCTTTAATTCCCACCTTGCTGTGGTGCACTGTGGCCGACAGCACCTAAACGTGTATTAGCTCACCGCAGCGAACGGTGAATGAATCGACCGAGCGTGTGTGAAAACACGCCGTCTGACTTCTGCGCGGCACACACAAAACACGCACACAAACAGTCCATTCAACACGCACACACACACACACACACACCTACACGTCCTCACAGAGCTGGGTTTCCTGCCAAGTATTAGCACGTTCGTTAATTCCAGGCGAGCACACAACTAGACAGCGGCGCCTGAGAAAACCTGCGCCGTTAACAGCTTGGCTGCAAATGTTTCATAATGATATCAGTTTAAACGTGAGCAGAGACAAATCCCTGCAGAACTGGTGAGCTCACAGGCAGAAAGTTGTTCTAAAAAAAAACAAAAAAAAAGTGGTAAACATATATAGAAGTTTGCTACCATTTTTTTCCTTTTTTGGATTTTTTTTTAAATAAAAACATCCCTCTTCTCCTTCTGATTCGTACAAAAACTTAGTTCGATTGTATTCATACCGCAGGAAATAACACAGTGCATTTATCTCACGCAAACTCTTTGACAATCACCTGTAACGTAACTCTTCACCCTCAGGAGCCTTGCCAAAAAGAACTCAAAATGGCAGCGACATCAAAAATAAAAAAGTAAAAATAAGGTGTCTTGTTAAGGGTTTCAAAATGGAAGCTGTTTGGGAATAAAAAGCCCAAGTAAAGGTTGGCATATAAGTATTAACATGTAACCAGCCAGTCAAAATCACTGCTTACCAATCAGAACTTTCTCTGAAAAAAAAAAAAAATGGCGGGTCAGTTTGTTCAGCTGGAATTTAAAAAGCAGGGTTCCATAAGATCATGAACCACTCTGATCTACACGGTCAGTTCGACCTCTGACCTCATCAGAGCAGCTTCCATCTCAGCCGTCAGCATGATACAAAGCAAAACAAAAAGCAAAGGAGGAGGGCTCAGCACAATCGCTCAGTCATCGCTGGCTTACATCGCTGCAATTCGGATGCTTCACCACGCATACATTCAATATCAAAACAACAGTGTTACCGGAGTTAAATGGGGTGGAGGAAATATCACGCTCCAAATAGGAATACCCCCCTCCCCTCCCCAGGGAATGTCTGTGATTGATTATGTTAAGTTTTTTGAAAAAGGGCCTTAGTGATAATACAAGCTTTAAAAAAAAGTTTGAAACAAAGAGGTTACAGAAAAATAAAGTTTTTTTTCTTCTTTTTTCTGGGTGGTAGGGGGAAGTGATGGTGGCTAGTTTTAACTCTGCTACCTGTCTTTGTTTTTCTGTCTTTCTCCACCAGAAGAACAACGAGGAACATTCTGAGTTGTGGAGAGAGACAAAACTAAAGACGGGGAAAAGAAGAAAAGCTCAAGAGACCGACCCAAAAGTAAAAAGCCCAAACAGATTCCTGACCACACGGCAGCTGGGGAGGGCGAGCGAAGACCACGGCGGCCATTGTTCTCGCCTCACCAATCCTCCCTCCATCGGGGTCCGTTCCGTCCGTCCGTTCCATCGCTCACTCAAAACAAAGTGCTGCCGTCTCCTCCTACCCCCTGGATGGTGTCCGCTGTCATGGCTCCGCCTCCGGCGTCGCCGTTGCTGGCGGCCGGCGCTGTCGTGACGGCGTCCAGGGAGGCGGGGTCGAACCCCTGCTCCACGCCCAGCGCTTCGGCCTCCATTTTCACGCTGTCGGCCAGGAAGGCAGAGTAGGCGTCGCTGTCGGCCATCAGCAGCTTCAGCTTGGGGATCCAGCTCTTGCGGACGACGCGGCGGGCGTTGGTGCACATGTCGGCAGCGATGGCGTTCATCTCGCTCTCCTTGAAGCTCGGTGCGAAGTTCTGGCAGTAGACTGGAGAAAAGGATCAAAGAGGGAACAAAGGGGATCTTAGTGCATCGATGGAAGGGCGACAACTTTTAGTTTTACTTCCAGAGTTGCAGCTTAGCACTATGGGAGCTTAAAAAAATCACTTCTTCATTCAGACCTCCACATTCTCCATCCGAACTGCCAAAACCAGCTTTCATTGTTGCAGCTGCGCGATAAGAATTGAGTAATTTTGTTTGCAGCTTTCTTCTTCCACCCGTTTTGTTACAACCCCACAGGAGAACTTTTCACCCCCCTCCGCATAAGAAATAATTATGTGATTGGTCAGAAGTTTGTGGGAGTGTTTGTTTACGCTGATGGTGCACTTTTCTTCAATTACTCCCTTCCAGAATCAGACTGTTGCACCAGACGGGAGCAGACGTTTATAAAAATAGTCAAATGGCCAAAACCTCATGGATGAAAACAGACGTCGTGAACGAGGGAATCTGTCTGACAAAAGGCGCGGCGTTTTAACCGGGAAAGACTTGCGGACAAAATAAAAGTGCATATCAATTTTTTTTTTTACAGTGTGTAGACTCCAGTGGGAAGAAACCCTGTGCTGTGAGGTTTCCCAGGAGCTCGGCGATGGGGCCTCGGGGCCATAAAAAGTGTGTGCGAAAATGAATGTCGAACAATCACACGACTGAGTTGACTGTTGGGCTTCAGATCGAGTCTACTGGACCCTTTATTCTCACCAGCACTGTCTGTGTGGGACTCACATTTGACAGCATGCAGCACTCTGTTGTCCAAAGGTTTACGGCTGGGGTCGTTGGTTGATGAGCGGATGCCAGTTCCACAACTGTTAGCCAGCGTGCTCCTGAACAAGTGCAGAAAATTTACCACAACGTGAACAATGTCAACAGAATTTCTGCTATTTTTCATGTTTACTAAACACAGATGAAATGCTGACTGGACTCTTGTGTGCCAAGTTGTTGAGCCCCTAAATATTCTAAATAATTTTGGTGTCAATACATCGATTGAATGATTAATGATTCAATTACATCCATCCATATCATCATCAGCATCATCTAACAAACTAGTTTATGATTGTATTAGATAAGCATGTGATATTGCATCGTATCGATGGCAGACTAGTGAACTGAAATGATTTGAAATCATATCGTGGCAGACTTTGTGATATCAAGAAACACTGTTTTATCATCCAAACAGATATATCATATCGTGAAAATATTTCTAACTTGGCTCTAGTTTTCACTCTCAGATCTCTCTCGACAAAAATTTAAGCAAGTATCCTCTTCTTATTTTTAAGTAAAACAATTGAACTGAGGGTTTTCTGTTTGCTTCA
Organism: Austrofundulus limnaeus; assembly: GCF_001266775.1. Taxonomy (NCBI): domain Eukaryota; kingdom Metazoa; phylum Chordata; class Actinopteri; order Cyprinodontiformes; family Rivulidae; genus Austrofundulus; species Austrofundulus limnaeus. The sequence goes on along the minus strand of NW_013952718.1, from coordinate 495,200 downwards.
TTCTTTAAGAAATTATAAATGAAAAAACTTAATAATACAGAGTATTACATAAGAATGAATGTTCTCTAAATTTTGTTTTTTTTAATCCTTTAGGTTATGTATGTTCTAAATGTTACATAAAACATAATTTGGTAAAAGGTCAGTTTTATGACTTTAAGACTAATTTGTTATATATGACCCATCACTTCAAAATGAGGAYTAAGTATAAAGTTGAGAAATAGGCAAATATAGTTTTGATTAAAACATTTGCAAAAATTGCATTTTGTCAAAACATAGTGAATAAATGCTTTATCGATGTATCATTTGGATGAACTGTCTGAAATAAAATCATAAAACAAAATTTTGAAGCACTTTTTTGGGCAGTAGCAACAAACAACCTGATTTTGAGGAAAAAGGCCTTAGTATTTTGAGATTTTCCCTGTGAGCTGGAAATGTTTTTATTTCTTTTCAACTGGAAAATCTCAATATTCAAATATTATTTGAAGTTTCTTCTTCATAATGACATTAAAAATTCCTCCTTAAAATTACATAAAATTAGGATTCAGACCAAGTGTTTTTGTATTATTGTAGCCAAAAAGACAAATTAAGTCATATCTCTGGATCCATATATCATATCAGAATGATCCAGGTGTCAAAATGTAGCTTTTAAAGCCAGTAATCTGAAAATGTGATTACTGTATTTATTCATATATAACACAATCATCACTTTTTGAGCTTTAAAAGCATAAAAAAATCTAATCATTAATAACCTGTGTATAATACCACCCCCCACCCCCCCACACACACACACTTTATGATGATTTTTTTTTGGGTTAAATTTCTAGTATTGTACACAAATAAATACAGTAGGTCATTTTGACCAAATTTGACTTAATCCTTATTTCAATATGATGGGTCACAAATGAATGTTTTCAGTTATTATTGACAGAAACTGGCCCTTGTCTGGGATCATCTTTTAAATTTTGGCTCCTTTATGTAACTGAGTTTGAAACCCTCGACTCAAAGGAACGCTAATCTACACTTTCTAAAGCCTCCCATGCCGTACTTTGATGATTCAGCATTTTCTTAAGTCAGTGTGTTTTTATTTAACACCTTTTACTGCAAGAATATAAATAAAGTTGTTTTAGCAAACAAAATCGATGGAAACGACAGCGACAGCTAATAAACAAATCTCAGACCCTGACCTGTCAAAGAACGCTGCCAGCAGCCGTCTGAGGAGCACTTTGTGGCGCGTGCCAGCGCTGACGTGGCAGTTCATGAGCTGGGCGCGGGAGATGAAGACCGACGTCCCGCTCACCAGCTCCAGCTTCTCGGCGGGGTCGCCTTCCTCGTACAGCTTTGGGTGGCAGCGGTTACCGATCTGGCTGATGAGCTCGGCGGGCAGCGATGCCAGGTCCTGCCGGGACCGCCCCCCTCTGCCTCCCCGTCCACCACCGGAATCAGGAGCCAAGTCTGGCAGAGCCTCAACTGGCTCCCCGACCACTGGGGATGAAAGAGAATTGTCATTACTGTTATTTGTTGCATTAAGGGCTGTTACTACAGGGTGCCACAGCTGCTTTTATGAATATAAAATAAGCTTTTTTTATTCCTTTTAGAAAATTATGTAAAATATTTCAAATCTTTCAATTAAATAGTGTTTTTAAATTGGCTGCATTAATTTTATTCACTGAACAAATACGTGCTGCTTTGAACAAAGTTCAAGTAACTGGTGCTGTATATACAGTATTTATTTTCGTAAAGCGTTTGACACAGTTGATCATTATACTCTTACAAAAGTTGATTTCTTTTCAACTTTCATCATCTGCAATACAAACGTTTTCCTCTTATTTGACTGATAGGTGTCAGGTTGTGAAACATGGAAGCTCTGTGTCCGGGTCTCTGCCCTGTTCCGTGGGAGTTCCGCAGGGTAGCATACTGGGCCCATTGCTTTTCCTATTAAACATAAATGACCTTCCAAAAATATTGAAGTATTCAAATATTTTAATGTATGCTGATGATACTATTCTTTTTTTTTTTGTCTGATTTCAATATTGAATCTATTAATACCACCCTACAAAGGAAGCTCATTCTGGCCGCTTGTATCCAAGATCTTGTTCTTTCGGTCATGAGCCAAAGCTCATGACCATAGATGAGGGTTGGAATGTAGACAGACCAGTAAATCAAGAGCTTTGCCTTTCGACTCAGCTCTTTCTTCACCACGACTGACCGAAGCAACGCCCTCATTACTGAGGACGAGGTCCCAATACGTCAATCCATCTCCTGCCCCATCCTACAATCACTCGTGAACAAGACACCCAGATACTTCAACTCCTCCACGTGAGACAGAGACTCTCTTCGACCCGGGGGGGTCATTCCATCCAAACTGTCCTCTTAGTTTTTCTTAATCTTTGACTGAACTTTTTATTTTACGCTACACTGCAATTTTTGCGAAACTTTGGATTTTAATTTAAAAAATCCATAAACTTAAGGCAGGTTGTGAAAAATCCTCCCCTCCTGGAATGTTTCCATAAACAAACTTTACAAAATGAATGGTTGCAGTAAGTGTTGTACACACCGGTGTGTTCCCCTCACCTGTAGCGCCGGCGTTCAGCATGCTGTACATGGTGTACATGTTGCAGATCTGTCTGTACTGCTCTTCGGCCGACTCGTCGGCTATGTCGTCCTCCTCCTCGTCGTCGTGGTAGCTGATGGGCGAGTCGCTGGTGTACATGCTCAGTGTGCCCGGACTCGTGCCCTCGGGGGTCCCGCCGCTGTTGTTGTTGTTGTTGTTGTTGTTTTGATTACTGTTGAGTCCGGTTCCCCCCACTGAGGTGGCACTGCCACTGCCCAGCAGGGCAGAATTGGCTGCCGGCCCTCGCCCGGAGCCGTCTTGCTGCAGGACGGTGGTGGAAGACGAGGAAAAAGAAGATGAGGAGTAGCGTGCGGCCTTCCTCATTCCACCTCCCCCGCCTCCTCCGGACCCTCCTCCCCCGTCTCGGCTTCCCCCCTCCCATAGCCGCTTGGCCACGGGAGTGCAGACCACAGAATACGGCGAGCCCTCCTGCTGTGAAGGAACAAAGGAGAGAACTGGTTAAATAGCACCTCCTGACTTGGACGAGAAATGCTGACAACTGCAGTAACAATGAAACATCGTAAAGCACTGAGGTTACAAGATCTGCCACCAGTTTTCTCAGGCAGAGGCAGATTTTAAACTGGGGGAGTCTAAAAAAACTTTTGTAAAAATATCACAGTCCCACACAGCCAAGAAAAGCTAATTTTATTCAAATATTGTAAAGTTGTTTTCAGCAGTACTTATTTTATAAAAATATAAACTCGAACTAGAGAAACACTCCTAAACACCTGAAGCGACTCATGTTTTAAGGTGACTGTTAAGAGTCTACCTGCTGCTGCTGTGGAGCTGGCTGAGGTGTGACGGGGGTCTGTTCAGTCTTCACTTTAGACACCAGGGGGAGGGGTGTCAGACAAGAGGCAGGCCTTCCCACAGCACCCACTCCACCCGTTTGAGTGACGGGACTCTGAGGCTCGGAGGACGGGGTCTCCTCGGCGTGGAGACCCTGGGAGTCGCAGCTTGGGGAGGAGACCTGGAAGTGAGGCAACACGAAGAAGGGGTTCATGTTTTAGGAGCACGCACAGCTTCTGGTGTTATTTTAGGTCCAAACAGCACTCCTGTGTTTGAATTTTATACGTTTATCGACTCAGAGCTTTTAGGATTAAATTAGATTCTACTGTTTGTTTGTTTGTTTGTTTGTTTGTTTTTCACTTCAATGTCTGGCAGATTTTGCAAAAAGCATATTCGTGTGGATGCTTATAGCAATTTAAACTTTTTGAGATATTTAGCTTTTTCTCCCACATTTTTCTCTTTGAAAATGAATGAAGCTGTTTTCATCATCCTTAAAACCCATATAAATGTTGATAAATCTTAACTGTACTATTTTTATTGTTTTCCTTTTTTTAATGTCTTTGTACTTTCAGCTTCCTTTGGCTTCTATTTGGCTAAATTTAGCTCTTTTCTGCTTTTTTAGATATCATTATCTAACCTTTTCTACTATTCTTATGCTAATTTAAACTTTTTATGCCTTTTTCAGTTGCTTTCTGCTGTTTTCAGAAGTTTTCTGGGTTTTTAGCTAATTATAGCTTTWTTCAGCTAAAGGTCACCATATTGTGATAATTTCAGCTACTTACTGTCAAAGTCAACAAGTATGGGCTCTTTCTGTTCCTTTGTGTTAATTTCAGCTATTTCAGCCACCTTTTAAAACCTATTTTTAAACTAGTTTCAACCTTTTTTTTTTTTTTTAGCTATTCAGCAAAAATCTTTCAGCATTAAGCATAAGCATATTGTTTATATTGTATAATGCCATTACTGTACCTCACTTGATTTATCATATAGAGATCTGGGGGAAAGCGTGTAAAACATTTACAAGACCCATTTTGTTATGCAAAAACGAGCTGTGAGAATTGTAGCAAGGAAACACTATCACCGTTCAATAATTTTCTTCAGTCAGTTGGGGCTTTTGAAGTTTGATGAGTTAGTCGACTGTAGGATTTTGTTACTTATGTATAAAGCCCATAAGAATGTACTGCCCTTTAACATACAATCAATTTTCGTAAAAGAGATAGCATATATCATTTGAAAGGAATTGAAATGTTTCTTAAACCAAAAATTAGAACAAATTTTAAGG
>NW_013952718.1:484075-489767 GCF_001266775.1 Austrofundulus limnaeus | reverse complement strand
GTCATGTTTTTGGTCTGTGGGAGGAAGCCGGAGTACCCGGAGAGAACCCACGCATGCACGGAGAGAACATGCAAACTCTACCCAGAAAGGTCCCCGGACCGGGATTTGAACCGGTGACCTTCTTGCTGAGAGGCATCAGCTCTACCAACTGAGCCACCGTGCCACCAAATAGTCTAGTGATTTTTTTAAAACTGTGACTGCAATCTTCATTGCTTAGCAATAATATTTGATCTTTGATACATAAAGCATTTATCAGGAAAAAAAAACATAATTTAATGTGTCTAGAGCAAAGATACACTTTTTACAATATATTTCAATTTAAACCTAACATGAAATCTGCATTTAGAGGAGCAAAGAGGAACTCTGATGAAAATTGTTTTCCATTCATTAATATGCAGATTAATTCAGTAAAGCACTCCAAACCTAATCAGATCATGCACAGCTATAGATGGAACCGGTAGTGTCGCTATGTTTCAATTATTTTTGAGTCATAAAGACTACATGACGTCCCGCCAAGTCATCATACATGGGAACATTACAACATACAATTAACCGTGTGCATAACTTACATATTTATGAAAATGTGTTGTCCTGTATTGGATTTTTAAATCACTAATCACTGTATCGTTATCAGGTTACCTTGAGGAAAAACTCTGTGCCTTTCTCCATGATCTGTTGGATCTGGAGGAATCCAGCAGTGTACATGAGCAGAAACTGGTCTCCAACGTTCATGCTGAGGCGTCCTGTGTAGCAGAAGGCCAGAATCTGCTGGAAGCTCTGTGGCTGCACAGCCGGAGGGAGCTCCACCACAGAGCTCTTCCCCACGGCATTGAACAGATCCCGGAAGTAGGAGCTGCTGGCTGCCAGCACTGCACGATGGGCCTGAGGGTAAAAAGTCATTAACTGAGTTTAAGAAAAAGAAAAAAAAAAACTCAATGATTCTAATGAAATAAACAAAAAGTGTAGAACATTAGACATGTGAAAACCTAATAATAATGGTGATAATTTGTGTAACTTGTGTGAATTTGGAACATTTTCAACATGTTTATGTTATCAACATGAGAAAATAACTTGTTTTTTGTAATTTCTTGTTACATTAACTTCATGAGTCATTTTTTCCCATCTGAGTTTAATACACTTGAATAAGATCTGACACTGATACCAGCAGCTGTATAATCTCATTCAGGCTTTAGAAAGTCAGCTGACTTTGTTTTTGGGCCCATAAATCTACTGAAGCTAGGTCGCACCAACAGAAGCAGCCTCAGGTCACGACACATCCCCCTGTTGGTTCTTCAGGTGCACACGTGGCTCGATGGGTGCGTTACTTCTCCACCCTGATGTGCCAATTGCTCTAGGATGAATTAATTATAAACTCATAAAACAAAATGACCCTTCACTGCAGAGTCCAATCATTATGCTCACTAGCAATTCTAAAGGGGCCGTTKTCACGCAGGTGGTTTTCAGTGAAGATGTAACATTTCTGTTGCAGTTCAGCCATTCAGGGGGTTCTCAAATGTTTTGGTTATGGGGACCCCTTACAAACGTGAACATTTCCAGGGACTCTCTCATAAAACTCATGCTGATTTAAAAATAATTTACTGCCATTTTAACCCCTAAATGCCATGTGATTAGTGAGTATTTTTTGTTTAGTTTAGTATGTCCTGATGCATYTCACTAATCCAGGTAGATAAAATCAAAAAGAAAAAAATAAGTAGGTCTTCTGGATGGGTTCTTCGTTAGTGAAACGTTTTGGAGGAGAGACGAAACGTTTCACTAAAGAAGAACCCATCCAGAGGACCTACTTATATTTTCTTTTTGATTTAGTTTAGTATGTTTGTTTTACTTGTACACTGTTCCACATACCAGGTTTCCCACACCTTGGTCAACACATCATGTAATATTGTGTAAATTCAATGAAAAACTGAACAACAAAGTTGTTGAGTCAGAATCAATGAAAGAAAGTGGATTAAATGTTTACCCTACATTCATATCTACATTACATGGACATGTAATTATGTCCTGGGAGGTTCAGCAGCTCAGTTTGGGAGGAGGGGATGTGAACATGTCCAGACCCTCGGTGWGGATAGGAGGAGCTGTGGTGCTTCACCTGGGCTCAGAAAGAACGACCCGCCCTACTCTGCTCTGATTGGGTAAAACTATGAATATGGCTCACATTATTTGTTAAAAGCAATGTCAGTTTACTGTAATCCTGAGTTACTCACTGCAACAAATGTAAGGTTTTTTGTTTTTATTTTTTTTGGAGGATGAAAATTGGTCATGTGAATAGAGAACTTCAATCCCCAAAAGATTCAAGGACTTTCAAGGACAAGTGTAATTTTTGGCTGTTTTCACAAACTTTCCAGGGCCTTGAAATCTTTTTTAATTCACAAACTTTCAAGGATTTCAAGGACCCGTGGGAACCCTGACATACAATGCTAAAAATAAAACCAAAAATCAACAACTTATTGTAATTTTTTAGAGACCCCCGAGGCTACAGCTCGCAGACTCCTGGGAGTCCTGGGAACCAACAGTGATCCAAACAAAGGTTTCTGTTTTCACCATTTTAGATTAGGGTTGGGCAATATTGGCAAAAAAAATTAATCACGATTAATTGTGGTATTTAGCCGATAATGATTAATTTGATGATTAATCCCCTGAAGTGCCTGGACACCTTTATGTTCCAGTCACATGACCAATTTAGTGCGAAAGATATGCTCTTCGTAAAAATCTGTTCCAAATTTTGTCAAAATTACAGACTTCAGGCTATACATCAAATTTTAAATTGTATTGATAGATAAATAAATTACAGAACTTTTTTTATGTTTGTCATATTTGAAGCAGAGAGGAGCACCGAGCGGACTGACTGTCTGCCTCGTGGCATTAATTGCATTAATTGTCAAGTGCCAAAAAATAATCGATTACTGTTTTTCTGACGATTAATCGCACACGATAAGATTATGCCCAATCCTATTTTAGATGTAACTGATTTGTTTCTCGTGCTCCAGACTGCATGCTTCTTGATGAAGATCAGCCTCAGTGTTGCCAGATATGTCAATAATTACCCTTATTAGCCACCTCCCCCCCTTTTCCGTGCACATGCACATCACACACCTTATCTTACAACTTCCCACCTCAGAGAAACGCACCTCACTCAGCACATTTCATAGTTTGGATCAAAATACAGAAAGTGTTTGGGCAACAGTTCATTTCCTATCTGGCAACCCTGCCAGACTAATCAGTTGACCACCCCAAAATAGTGTTGCCATCTTTTCAACAAAACGATGTGCCTTCCAACATGATTGTATAAGGAATCAGAAAACTCCTGTTATTTTGCTTTAACTCCATCAGTAAATAACTTGTTACAAGGTGAAAAAGAAAACCATAAACTCAATACATTTTCAATAGGAGGATTTCAGTTAATAGCAATTACATTTTTGGCCAAGCAAAGTACACATGCCAAGACGCATTTTATGAAATGCTACTTTTGCCTGTGAATTTAATATGTCAAATAATCCAGTATTTGCACTGTCTGAAAACACAATCCAACAAGAATATTGTGGCAAATGATTACTATGCTCAACAGAAGATTTTGTTCTGAAGCAGCAAACACAGAAATTCATTTTGAGTTTTTCTGGGGATGCAGAAAACAGTCATTTATTTCTGAAATAATAATGTACCAGGCTTCAAATAAATCTTCTTTCTTGTTTTGCAGCAATTGCAGAAACACGGAAAGCCAAAATTATTGAACATTGGGACGTCAGGTGCTTAAACTGGTTGAACGCTCACTCTGTGCATGGAAGTTGGACGCTTTGGTCCAGGTTGCAGTCCCACAACCCTGACCCTGTACTGATCTTACCTTAAAGGCATGTCCCTTGACAATCACAGACACATCACAGTAGAGGCCCTGCAGCCGCTGCTCGTTCAGGCACTCCAGGACGTTGTTGCCAAAGTTAGGGATTGCCATCTGCAGCGTCTGAGCCATTACGCTCTGCCCAGCACCACAGGGTCTGCAGAAAACAACAACAAACACTGTGGCATGGGTACAGTAAAAGGACCATTGAGCAGTTAAAACGTGAAGCCTTTTTAAGACATGATAAAGGATAGAAAGGTGGAAGTGAGGCAGAAAAACTGAAAGCAGCACAAAAAATAAGGTGAGACCAGGACAGCGGAGCAAAAACGAGATGAGACAGAAATGTGGAGGGTATGAAAATTAAAATAAAGAAAGAGAGTAAGTTAAGAGCACAATGTTTAATGAATTAGTACTCTGGTAAACAGTTTTAATTCGAAACTCTAACTTTTTAATGAAAGAGAATTTTTTTGTGCCACCAGCGAGCGTTATATAAGCTTTTATCTGTTTTTCTCCCAGCCCAGTTTTGTTACGTCTAATTCACAGTTAATAAAACAGTTTGGTGGTTTTTGCCCTACTTTTGAAATTTATTTTGTCGCTTTCTTTCAGTCAAAAAACACAGCTTCTTACATAACTCGTCTATCTCACTTGTATTCTTCACCGAACAACAAAGCAGCCTGTGATCAAAAGAGAGAGGGAACTGTCAAACTCACAACAAAAAAATAAAGAGCAAATCGGTCTTTAAAATGGTTTTTATTTCTAAAACTGGGGTTTTTGCTTTCGAGTGGACCTTTTTTCTTGAGTGGACTTGATTTTTATTTACAAATGCACAAACACCAAGAGTGGAGCAGCTGAGAATAAGAAGGTGAGTCACAACGCTACTAAAGAAATAATGCAAAAATTGTGGCCTCTAACACCTGGATGCTGACCAGACTCAGCAGATACAGATAAGTATTTTGAACAGATGGTGATAYAGTCTGTCTTAACCTTGCTACAACTCTGAACAAACTACTAATATGTAACAATATTCAGCTGGTTGGTCATTTTTCCTCCAATGGAAGGAAAACCATACAGTCAAAAATRCGCAACCTAAACAGTAATTCTGAAAATCTGTTCGTTTCTTTTGAAAGAAGGCAATGCAATGTAGCAGCTAAAAGTAAGAGTTCACAGGAAGGTCCTGTCAGACCCACCACCCCGACACACATCTTGTAGAATAGAAAAATACTCACACAATGAATGAAAGTTGAGTATATCAGTATTTATAAATTATGTGACCATATGAGTACATAAACATGTTGAGAATAATACAAAAGGGTTTCCAATGTGTTTCTCATGTTTATTATGACCCCCGCACACGAAGCGTAAGCGGGAGCCATATTGTTTTCGTTCTGTTCATTTTTTTTATTTCTTTCTTTTTCAGTGATTTTTGGTCAACCGTAGCACAAAAACGGCTGCACCAATCAACATGAAATTTGGCAGGACTGTAGATGAGTCTGACCTACACTGCGCCAGCCAACGGTTTTACAATAGACCCCATATTTGAGGAGGGGGCTCCTTTCAAATTGGGGGTGTCTGGACATGCAAAATGCTTATAACTCAGAAACTGTTCAACATAGGAGTTTCAGATTTCTTTTGTTGTTTAGCTCTGATGAAGCTCTATCCATCAGGCCCACCAATCAGTGCCCCCCCACAGACCCCCAATTTATCTGAAAAAGGGATATGGTTATTGCTCAAAAACTATTAAACATAGGAGCTTCAGATTTATTTGGTTGATTAGCTCTGATAAGATAAGATAAGATAAGATAAGATAAGATAAGATAAGATAAGATAAGATAAGATAAGATA
>NW_013952718.1:466901-484033 GCF_001266775.1 Austrofundulus limnaeus | reverse complement strand
CCCAAAAGTCCCCCCAACCAAACCACTACAATTTTGGGATGCACCTAGTAGCATGACATTTATTAGGAATAAAGACTTCTTAGTTCTGATGCATTTGTGCGTGCGGGGGTCATTATGTTACCGCTATGCGGTATCTAGTTTGCATATTGGTTAATGGCTCTCCACGATGACGTGTCTTCTCCGCAGTTTCGTCACAGCGGTTTATGAAGTCAGTTTATGAAGTCAACTAATTCATCTAGATGTTTGAGAGCATTTTCTAAAGAATATTTCAMACAAAAATGCTTGTTAAACACAATCCAGTCAGCAAAATGTGGCTGAGAGGAAAACATTTCCAACCACCAAAACTGAGACAGTTAATGTGAAATWTTCAAAGTGCACTGGAAATTTATAGAGATTAAACAAATCAAAAATAAGGATTTTTTTAAATGCCTCACTTTCCTCCATCTGATGGTATAACATGCAACAGGGCAAATGTAGCCAACTTTAACAGGCACTCCACATAGTTTTTATAGCTTTTAGAAGACAGGAGGGAAGCATTAGAAGTAAATCTACTGCTCCCTCAAAACACAAAAGTATTTGTAGAGCTCTCTCCTTACAGAAACACTCCAAAAGTGGTAAGAGGCAGAGATTCAGGTTTCGGCATAACCAGAGTCACTGCAGCATTTTGCAGAGTGGCAATCTGCTTTTAACRTAATCTAAACAAATTCTGAAAGTAAAAGATGACGACTCAGGTTGCAAACCTTTCATTACATAGAGCACCCCGTAGCCTAAATGCAGAAAACTGTCTGTAAAGCTAACATAAGACAGGCTCTGACAATCTGAGATGAACAAAWCCAGAACTTAATACTTGGTGAAAAATGTCTCAAACTATGAACATTACAAAGATATTTTCCTTTAACTCCTTCAGAGGGAGCTGCACCTTGGCTAACGACTGAAGATAGTGGTTGTAATTGGGAAGTTTCCAGGTATGAATGTGAGGCAGAGTGCTCTGGCATGCCTGCTCAGCAAAGCTTCCCCAGCAGAAAAATAAATGCTGAAAGAAAAAAAATAACAGAAGAAAAAAAAAGTGGACTAAAGCAGTCCTGATCTACTGCTTTACGCCTACGTAAGGACAGCACTGAGAATAGAGGGCCATCAGCATTTTATTAAATTAATTTTCAAGTTTACAGTAATTAATTATTGTAAGCACGGTACAGCCGGAAAGGAGCTGGAGGGAGGGGGTGTTTCGGGGGCTGTGGAAAAAAAAATCATTAAGCTGTCTACTCATAACTAGACAGCCACCCATTTCCTTAAGTTTTCTTTTCATTTTTAACCATTTTGCAATGCTGTACTGCTATTTATCTACACAGCTAAATGTGACTCTGGGTTAACAGTATTTATGGAGGCTGTCAAAGGAAACTCAATGAAAAGAGTAGTTCAACTTGTCCCCAAGACATCTGTTTTTCCCGTGAGTAACAATTATATGAGAAGCTGTGAAAACAATAAACTAAAAAGCCAGTTCTGGATAGCACAGCAGCAATCAAGATCAAAGATAGATGATTAAATTGGGATTTCAAGCAACATATCCAAATAAAACTATATTTTATATTTTATTATACTGTTGCAAAGTGGATGTTATGGTTTGTCTCCATGTAGCAGACTGCGTGGACCAGATCTGGTGTCAAGATGACACTGCTGGCTTGGTAAGTGGTTTATCAGCTGCATATGGGCCAGGTCTGGCAACGATGGTACTGTTTTTAAGCTGGCATGCCACAACTGGCCCAGTTGTGGTTTGGATTGTGTAGAGTTGTGTAGTAACTAAGTACAAATACTTTGTTACTGTACTTAAGTAGAAGTTTTGGTTATCTGTGCTTTGCTTGAGTAATTATTTTTTCAGATGACTTTTTAATTCTACTCTTTACATTTTTATACAATTATCTGTACTTTCTACTCCTTAAATACTACTCCAAAAATGTAAGAAGTAGAATGTTGTTACTTTTGTTTCATTCCGGCTTGTTATTGTTAAAGAAAATACTATCCTGTACATTCTGGGTTAATTGAAGCTGGATGAGAATTATAAATATATACACACTGACACATACAGTATTAGTTTGTACACACTACATCATAGCTGCATGCCTTTAGAAAAAATATTTTTTGGAGAGGTCACCTCTTAGCTGTTAGATATTGGAAAATCTAACCGCTCATTTTTACTCAATACTTTTAATACTTATGTACATTTTATGTCAGAAATGTACTTTTGATACTTAAATACAAAAAAAAAAATCAGTTTAAGACTTATACTCAAGTAATATTCTTAGAGGAGACTTTAACTTTTACCAAAGTAATTTCATGATAAGATACTTATGCTTTACTCAATTATCACTTTGATGTACTTTTTACAACACTGGGTTTATGTGGCCGAAATCTGTCACACAACTGGCCCGGTTCTGGTTTGGTTAATGTAGTGTGTTAGCCCATGCGTGTACCACCTCTGGCAAACAACATCTGGGCCATTAGACTTTAGGCATTTTTGCATTGTAAGGTCTGGCCCACCCCGACTACAGTTGACCCGGCCTTATTCTACCCCAGTCCCGGTTATGTTTGCATTGAGTAAAGGGCCATCTCGATGTGGGCRATATGACAGTAAATACATGCAAATCTTATTTCATTTGTGATACAGCAATAACGGACTGAACAAAACTCAAAGGAAAACTACCAAAGACTGTATTGGACTATCCAGCAGTACGACGCTTCAGACAAGAGGGCAGGACGACAGAAAATGATAAGCTGATGATAGCTTGTTGTTAGCTTGTTGTTGTTGGTAGCATGCTACTGCTGCTGATCAGTTTAACTGTGTAAAAAAAAGTTTTTAAATGTTACAGTCACTGCAAACGATTCACGTGTGACGTAACCCCCTCCCCTACTCGCAGAACTAATGAGCAGCATTAGTTGACGTCAAATTGGGCCAAGCAGACCGGCCTGGATAGAACCACAGGTCTTGGTGTTATAAAAATTGGGGTGGAACTGGGCCATAACAGCTGGGATGGTTGACCCAAGCCAACCAGGGCCAGGTCTTGCAGTGCAAAAGGTCCTTCTGAGGTATCTGAGCCGAGTGTCAGTACATTGTGTGTACCAGAACTGGGCCAACAAACTTTGCTATGTGGGTCGTGACACATTAATGTGGTTTTACAGTTAGTATATACAATTAGCACAAAAAGTAATGAAATTAGTGTTTGGTACATTATTTCTTTGTTGTAACAATGTTTCTTTGAAATAAACCCTATACCAGTGCATTTTGCAAATAGACTATAATTTATAAAGCCATGCAGGTGATGGTTATTGCTTCCAATGGACAGAAATCATAAAGGGGGGCGGGGGCAGAGCACAGAACCAGAAAAAAGATGGTGCTGCAACCTAAGGGAGAAAAGATGCTCTGCGTTCTCTGACCCACGATGGCTCATTTTTTTTATCACAGTGTTAGCTTTAGCAACACTGAAGGCTAATTTTGCTTAGCAATGGTGACTCATGAAGTCCAAAAAGGCATGTTTCCTGTTGGTTCRGTTCRAGGCCCGTCTGTATGCACACCAGAAGCAAACCACACCAGAGTTCATTTGGAAGTGGACCGAGACCACCCCAAAAATGGGTCTCAGTCCAGTTGTTTGATCTGCACCAGGGTTCACATGAGTGYAGTCACACCTGCATAAAAGGTCCGAACCAACGGGGGTAAACAAACTGTGGTCCGTTTCAAACGGACCAAATGTATCAGGTGTGAATGCAACACATTTCCCCCCGAAGTAGGGTTGGGCATAATCATATTGTGTGCAATTAATCATCAGAAAAACATTAATCGATTATTTTTTTAGCACTTGACGATAATATGATTAATGCCACCAGGCAGAGTCCACTCCTCTCTGCTTCAAATATGACGAACATTTTTTTAAAAAGTCCTGTACTGTATTTATCAACACAATTTATAATTTGATGTATAGCCTGAAGTCTGTAATTTTGACACAATTTGGAACAGATTTTATGAAGAGCAAATCTTTCCCACTAAATTGGTCATGTGACTAGGACATGAGGGTGTCCAGGGACTCCAAGGGATTAATTGTCAATTTAATCGTTATCGGCTAAATGCCCCAATTAATCGTGATTAATTTTTTTGCCAATATTGCCCAACCCTACCCCGAAGTAGGGCTGCCACGATTAGTCGACGACTAATTGATTATTAAAATAATTGATGACTAATTTAATAATCGATTAATCATTTTCTTTTTTTTGTTCTTTACTTTGTTTTTCTCTCCAAACTGCTTTGACACCTTCCACTGCCACATCTGCCTTTCTGTCCTTGACACACATGCACAGTAGTGGTAACTGAGGTAGGCCGTGGACGTCACAAGACATTATACAGACAGGCTCTGGTATCAAGGCTAACCAGCAACGGAGCTCAAAAGTGTGGGATCATTTTAAGAAAATGAAAGAGAAACCTGTGCAATATCTGCAGAGCAGAACTTGCCTTCCACAGCAATTATTTTTAGTTAGCATATAGCTAAAATCTAACCATGGTTATAGTATAATAGCAGCTGCATTCTGTCACGATAAGCTGTATGGTTTATATTCAGTTAATGTATGATCCGATTAGTTGACTAATCGAAAAAAATAATCGGTGATTAATCGATTATAAAAATAATCGTTTGTGGCAGCCCTACCCCGAAGTGTACCGATGTCACAGAACAATTAAACAAATCCACACTTTTGTCAGTTAACATCTGCAGCAGTATTTACTGGAAACAGATCTGGGTTCTAGAAATCCATGACACACACTGACTATCCCCTAACATCTGGATTTTTAATGACTGGTCTCAGTCCCAGAGGGACTTCTCAAGAATCAATAGTAAACATCTGCTTTGTGTCCAGGTGTAAATACGTGCAGCACAATAGGCTGAGAGTTCTTAGGGTAAAGATGAAGCTGCAAAATAACCTCCTTACCTTACCTGATGGCAAAAAGACTCACATGYACAGCTCACACACCATGCTGCAAAACATATAGCCTTTTTTTTTCCTTCCACCCAACTAGACGGCATGATTAATTTCATTTTAAAACACTGAGCAGCACTGATGTCAGCTCCCTGCAACATCCTACYAGCCACCCTTGCCTCCTCACAGGTCGGAGGTCACAAAAACTTCCAAGACACATAAAGGGGGAGTTAATTCAAACCACTTGACCTTTGCCCTGCAGTGAACATGTGCCCCCCCCCACCCCCACCCCCACCAGTACATGCTTTGATTTAATGTTCAACTGTGTGTGGCAGCCTCTGTGCATGTGTGTAACTGTCTTTGCAGTCAGCTTGTTGGCAACAATCTGAACTTCATCTTTATCACTGTCTWATCAAAATCTGTTTCCTGGTTTAGTGGGGTTTAAGGTGGCCTGTGTTAGCGAACAGCAGGCTAAAGCTAAAGCTAACTTTGTAAAAATATTTTTGATGGATACAAGAAGGTATCAAATGCGCTTTACATGACGGGAAGTAAACTCTTGGGGCAAGTTTACGGACGGCTGAAAATGCCGCATTCACGGACACGATAGGCGAGCAGCACAATGTGGCTCATAGCTTCCCTGCTTCAACACCACCGAGGCTGAAACTTAAAAAAAAAAAAAGACGTATTTTCACTTACATTAATTATACATCAATGAATCTCACATGAAAGTCTAGCAGAGTCGATGTCTCGCTGGCAAGTCACCTCGGCGAGAGGAGAACGAATCCGGCAGCGGGGGAAAGGAGGGCAGTCGGGGCGGCCGGATAGCGCTCGGTGCCCCCGCCGAGTGCCAGCCTCGATGCCCCCCGGTAGGGATTTGGGAGTTGCTCGGCGCGGCTTGGCCCGGGCCGAGTTCAACAGGAAGAGGGGGACAAAATAAAAGGAGAGGAGAGGGGCGCTCGCCTCGTCCTCGGATGTGTTAAACTTGCCCGAAACGCCATTAAAATGAGCAGAAAAATCAGTGGAGAAAACGTGGAGACGTGATGTCCGTCCACGCTGAAATACCCTCCTCCTCCTCCGCCGGCCAGAATGGCAGCTAGCTGCGGGGTCGTCGTTCCTCTCTCCAAGATGTCGCTTACAATAAATTATTTATAACATCTCCACGAAATGAGCGGTCTCGGCCAGACACACACACACGGGACAACTTTTGGCTGAACTCTCATTCTGAATGTCTATAACGCATTTGTTTTAAACCGAGAGGAGAATACTGGGGTCTACATCGGCTCTTGGCACTCCATCTTTAGCCGACATCAACAGGTCATCCCGGGACACAAAATGAGCTGCGGCTGGGGGGCGAGACGGAGGGACGGATTGGCGGCATGGCGAGAGGACCCGATTTTCTGACGCAAAGACTCGGCTTAAAAAGAAGACCACTGGTGGAGAGACACGGAGAGGGTGGGGGGGGGTGGGGGTTAAAGTTAGGAATGCGGGAGAAAGATGAGGCGAGAATTTACGAAGTCATTGGTCGAAAAAGAGAGAAAAGGGGGGAAGAGGAGAAGCAGGCAGCCAGCGCTGAAGAAGTGTGAAGTGGTTAAAGTTTGGTCTGTCCCATCATCATGTGCCCATCCCCCTTAAAGTTAACAGATTACCCCCCACTTCAAAAAAAAAAATAATATTAATATATATCTTCCACCTAGAGACTACACCTAAACTCGTCTAAATTCGGGCAGCAAACACCGCACACACCGTGCAGGAGCAGAACAACCAGACACCGAGCCGTCCCACCGGCTGAGTCCGAACAGCTGCGCGAGGCGACCGGACTTGTTCGAAGTAAACTCACCCCCTCGGCTGGAAGTCGTCTTCAGCGCTGGAGCGACGCAGCAGCGGAGGAAGAAGCAGAAGGAGCGGTGTARTGTCTCCCTCCGCCTCGCCACAGACAGTCAGTCAGTCATTCACTGTAGGCTGAGAGAACCAGCTCACAGACCCACATGCAGGCGAGGACAGGAGCTCAGAGCTATCGAGGAGGAGAGGGGGGGGGGACAGATATGGAAGCCCGTTTCCGTCACTTTCATTAAAGAAATACTCAGTATCTTAGCACAAGTATCTTATAAATATGACAGAGCTGATCTGATCATTACTATCTCATCATTGGAAGATAAGTCATTGTTACAGAATGCACAGTCATTTTTGGGCCATAATTATAACATGCTCAGACAAATTTATGAACTATTAGGTCATCTTTATAAGATATTAGTCCATATTTATATTAAAATATACACGTTGGGTTTTATGATATGCTGATTCAACATTTCATGATTCTAAGTCATAATTGTGACCCATCACATCGAAATGAGGATTAAGTCCAAAARTGGAATGTGGAGAAATAGGCAGATATAGGGTTTTGATTTAAAGGTGTGCAAAAATTGCATTTTGTCAAAATATAATGAATTAATGCCAAATGTATCATTTGAATGAACTGTCTGAAATATAATCCTAAAATTTTTTTGAAGCATTTTTTAGCAGTAGCAACAGAAAACCTGTTTTTGAGGAAAAACGCCTTAAAATTTTTTACCCCTGTGAGCTAGCAATGTCTTTGTTTCTTTCCAACTAATCTTAATATAAAAAATAATATTTGAGGTTTACTCTTTATATTAACATCAAAAATTACTCAATAAATGTATGTAAAATTAGGATTCAGACTAAACAGTAATGTATTATCGTAACCAACAAGACAAATTGAGTCATATCTATGGACACGCTTATGATATCGGAATGATCCAGGTATCAAATTGTAGCTTTTAAAGCCCAGAATCTGAAAATGTAGTTAGATCATTTTGACCAAATTTTTCGAAATGATGGGTCACAATTATGTGTCACTTCAAATGGAAATGCTTGAGAAATTTTGTCATCATTGAGATGTTAGGCCATAGTTACATTTTCAGTAATATTGAGCAATATTTAGATACTATGTTATAATTATACGATGAGGTACTTAGTCCTAATTACGGTAAATGGTATGGATGTATCAATATGAAAATTTCAGCCGATATCGATATCCGATAATTATTGCTGTTATGGCCGATAACCGATATTTACTGATATTACACAAACAGAAAAATTATATTATACATATATGCACAAACACACTTGGGTCTTTTTTTGATACCATAAATAAACAATCATACCTCTGACATGGCTCCCTTCTTCAAGTATTCCTGGTTGTTCAGCATCAATTTCACTATTATGATCAAACAGATGCTGCTCAACCAACCCTCTCCACTCCCAAAACAGAAACATAAAGCTAAAAAGTGTGAAATCAGTATTGGATAATTAATATCAGCCTAGTTTTACATACTGGACCGATACCAATATTTTTTTAAAAAATGACCAATATCAACTGATATCAATATTAGTGCCGATATATAGTGCATCCCTAGCAAATGGCAAATGGACTGAACTTACAGTGTTTTATCAAGTCCCCCCGGACCCCAAAGCTCTTTACACTTACATTAACTCACACATTCACACACTGATGGTGGTAAGCTACACTGTAGCCACAGCTGCCCTGGGGCACACTGACAGAGGTGGGCCTGCCATGCACTGGCACCACCAGACCCTCTGACCACCATAGGCAAGGCAGGTGAAGTGTCTTGCCCAAGGACACAACGACTGAGACAGCTGGAATTGGGGGATTGAACCGGTGACCTTCTGGTTTTGGGACAACTCCCCCTAACCACTCCTCCTCAGCAATCCCATTATGTAATGTTAAGCACTATTTATAGAATGGTACGTTATATTTTGAAGATATTAGGTCATAATTATGAAATGTCAAATCATAATAAGTTATTATGTCATATTTATGAGATGCTAAGTCATTTATTCGATGCTGGGTATCATTAAATCATTCTAATGTACAATGATGAGACACATAAGGTGAAAATGCAAGCTATAAATTGAAGATGTTATTCAGGAGTTGCTGAGTCGTCATTTTGTTATTAGCATAATTACTTAAGTCATATTTGGCCAAAAATGACTTAGGCAATTATGCTATTAGGCTGACAATTTTATGGTTCTAAGTTATGAACATGATACAAAGTTGCAATTTCCAAACTGTTAAGTCACAAATAAGATGCCACGTCTCATCTATGAGATATTAAATCATAACTGATTGAAATATGTGACTTCATAAATATAACATACACAGTTAAATTTTGTGGTATAAAGTCATAACTATGACATCTCATATTTAGGAGCTATCGTAATGCATCAGGTTTTTTTTGATTGTGTATAATTCTGAGAAGATAAGTAATAGTTTTAAGATAGTATAGTAATTACGCCTTTGAGGGGTTTTCTTTCTTCAACGTGGCAGAAATAGACTTCCATATAACAGGAGCAAAGCGCGGAGTTTTCTTTTCCTTTCTTTTTTTTTAATAATCCTCAGGGGTTGCAGACAGATCAAGATCCCAGCCACTGGTTGGTCTGACAGATGGATGATTGATAAAGGAAAGATTATTATTTGCTCAATAGACCCGTTGTAAAGAAAGGAACAGCCACTTCCAGGATCAATAGGCTACTTTGTGATTATCTACTAGTTCCCATCATTAGCCTAGTCTTATCACAGGTTGATGCATGTTATCTCCTGCAGATAACAAAATCTGCAAAGTTTTAAAAATACCCCCACCCCGCCCCACACCTGCGCGCGCCCCCGAAAATGCGTTTTTTTTTTTTTATCGCTAAAGTGAAAGAATTTTTGGCGGGAACGAGTTGATCAATGTAACTCTAAAAAAAAGTAGTTAAGTAATTGGATTACTTTTGCAGGATGAAGAGGATGTGAGCCCGTGCACGCGCCGCGCGCACAGCGGAGCGTCCCCAGCCGACCCGACTGTCTGTCTGAGCCCCACCCACCAGTCACTCACCGCGGGGGGGGGTGTCGTGGAAGCGATCCCCTCTCTTGCCCAGCCCAGCAGCTATAGATAATTAAAAAATAAAATAAAAAGACTGTGGAAGCCAGGTGCTGGAGGTTTAATCCAGCTGTCTTCTGTGTGTGTGCGTGTGTGCGTGCGTGTATGTGTGTGCCATAGACTCCGGGCAGGTGAGCCCTCCGGGGCCTCCAGGCGCTGCGCACAGTGATTGCCAAACAGGATGAGACTGCACTCACGGCTCCCCGCTCCCTCTCCCTGTCATGCCAAATACTGTTAACTCTATAATTCTCCTGTGTCAGATGTATAGCGCCACGCTACTCTGGGCACTCATTGTCACAGCGCCCCCATCCAGATGTTCAGGTCTGTGCGCAAATGGGCACACAGCAGAGTCAAATCCCCCAATCTGCATCCCGCTTTAAGGGAACTGGAACCAAATCAGTGAACAAGAGTGGGATGAGATTATAATACTGATCACAAATATCCTTTTTTTAAGGATGGGTCTGAAAAACTGAAGCTGAAATATCAAGAGGTCAGGGTTTAATTTCCTTTTTCTTTTAAAGCTGCACACTTTATAATAGGCTATATCTAATAAAAAGACCATCTGAAAAAGTTTCATTTTATTTAATATAGAGCTAATTTAACGTTTTCAATCAAACAGTGGCTGGCTAAGATGAAGTTGCTTTATTKTCCAGCTAAAAACTAATAAATAACAAAACATAAGAAAAAAAATCTGATTTTTTATTTTCACTAACATGGMAACATCTGAGGTGCAATTCTCTTTGAGAATAAAAACACAGACAAGTCACATTAAAACTAAACAGTAAAAAGAGAATAAGAATAAAATAAAAACGTATATTTATTTATAATAAAACAGAAAACACTGAATTTTATTATTATTAAGAATTGTAAAGATAAACAAGTTAAACTCAACAGAAACCAACACAAAACCTGCTTTAGGAGTATCTACAGAATAGAATAGAATAGAATAGAATAGAATAGAATAGAATAGAATAGTCTTTATTTTCATTGCACGTCTGTACAACGAAAGTGAATGGCTGCTGATTCAATAATGATTAAACATCTTCAGTCRTCTAAAACAGTGTTTCCCAAAGTTGGGGTCGGGACCCAAAGTGGGGTCCCGAAACATCAAGGTGGGGTCTTGAAAAGATTTCCTGAATTAATTACATTTTTGTCTTAGTTGTTACAAAGGAGTGAGGTTAGTGTATTTAAAATGGATAAATGTAGTATAAAAAACATTGTTACTATGTCCGTGTTTAGTTGACCTGATGTTTATCATACAAAAATAGTTGGGGGCACAGGTCTCTGCTACTGTTATTTTGTGGGTCAAAAGCTGAAAAGTTTGGGAACCACTGCACTTTGGTTCCCAAAGTTGGGCTTGGGACCCAATTATGGGTCATGAAGCACCTTGGATAATCTCCAGAAATCAATTTAAAGGSTAATAAAATAATTGCTGATGTAATATTTTCCCTATCACTATTACAAAAACACAAAATAAGTAAAAATAAGTATTTATATTTGTGTACAAGCTGTTTAGATTGTCAGAAAGCCTGTGTTTTTAGGGTTATTAATGAAGTTCGTGTACTCGGACCAGTAATATTTGGGGTCACAAGTTTTTGCCATGGATATTTTGTGGGTCAGAGGATAAAAAGTTTGGGGACCACTGGTCTAAAAGACTGCAACATGTTTTCTTAGCCTTTATTTAATCCACAAACATTTTGTTTGTTGTTTGTGCTGCAGATCTTCTATAAGTCTGTTGTTGAGAGCGTCATCTCTTCTGCCGTCATCTGTTGGGGCAGCAGCATCAGAGCCAGGGACCTAAAAAGGATAAACAACCTGATAAAGAAGGCTGGTTCTGTTCTGGGGATGACTAATCTCTGGAGATGATGGTGCAAAAAAGGATTTTACATAAAATCAAGAACATTGTGGACAACCCTGACCATCCTCTTCATCAGACTGTCATAGAAAAACAGAGTGTCTTCAGTCGGAGGCTTCTTCAGTTTTGTTGTCAAACAGAATATAGAAGATCTTTCCTGCCCACAGCCATCACCAAATAAGTTTAATGAGTTACAACACCTAATTTCCCTCTGTGATCAATAAAATATTTGAATTTGAATGAAATGATGTTTTTCCCTCACATAGCATGATTCTGCTGCTGCCATGCTTTGCTGTGGGTTTGATGCTCTGGCATATTGTGAGACTTTTTCAAGAACTAAAATTGAGAACTACAGGATGGAAAAAAAATATAGAAAGGCTAATTGCTGCAGCACTGTTTATTTAAGTTCCAGGATTCAAAACCAACGGCTGCAGCAAAAAAGATTGACTTCTGGTCTTAGGTTTATAAATTACTCCATGAAATAACATTGAACTGCAGCGCCATTTGTCAACAACTTCTTTTTTTTTACCCATTTTCAACAAAAATTCACCATCAGATATTTTTGTCAAACAATTGTGTCGACTCTTGGGCRTTCTTGACATGGTCTCTGGTGAATTTTCCAGGTTGGTTGGTGAGTTATTTTGAAAGAGGCCCATGTGCAAATTCTTGGGCAGTGAGAGGTTGATGCTTTGTGGAGATGTCCTGACTTTCAACTTTGTGCAAAATTATTATAAAGAACACACTGCATTGAAAAAATAAAACCTCCAACTGCATTTATTCGAAACACACACTGAGCTGAAATGTAAGCATTTTAAATTTAATATGAAACTTTTTTGCATCTCAAATTGAAATTGTGTTTCTAGTTTACCACAAAAAGAGTTTCAAATTAGTCATTTTGCTGAAACAAGTGAATTTGTCGTCTGGTTATTTTGTCAAATGAAAAGTTCAAATAAWTTATTTTCATAATCATTAGGCCTAATTCATGAAACTGTCTTTTTTGACAAATAAAACTGTCTATCAACCAGTTATGAATAAAACATATAATCAGAAGGTTAAAATGAATGAAACAAGCAAATAAGAGTCTGATCTGCTTTAGTCTCCTTTTGTTAGGATATTTAAATTTCCAAACACCATAAAACCAGATTTCTGTTTCTTCATTAAGGTGATATTAAATTATCACTGATGAAAGCAAACATATGTTTTGCCCCCACATTTGCTGAGGGGAAATCAGGACAGCTCATTGTTGAAAGATGGATCATTTTAAGTCACATGATCATTTAATTGACGCCCAAGTACTCTGTATGGCAGACAGTTGTAACATATAATCAAACACAATCCTACTTTTTTTTTTTAAAAAAAGCAAAGGTTCGCCTAATTCTTACAAGTCAAGTTAAACTGAAGATATCTAAAATAACACTTATTATTACATTTTAATTTCAGGTTTCCATAAACAGTCATTCCATGAAAAGATGCATTTTATACATAATCTGTCTTCCAGTTCGCAATCAACATTTCTCAAATGCCACCATTCCTGGATGAATAACATMACTTTTCCCATTCATGTTTTGGGTTTTCATTTTAAACACATAAACATCTGAAAAATACATTTCTTACCATGAAAAACTCTCATTTGTGAGGATTGAGTCAGATATTATTTAAACTGATCGCCTCTCACTCGTAGTTACATTGTTTTTAGCCAGTATTAGGGCTGCACAATAGTCAAACAAACTGTATTGGACTTTTTAAAAATGAAACAGTCATGTTGGAAAKGATGTATTAAGTTTTTTGGTTTGTTTGTTGCTTTGAGCAGAACAGAAAGACATCAACACTTCACACATTTATTTATTTAGCGCAATGTCATCATTGCAATATTAAGCATTGTTGTTGCACATCACRMGTTTTCCTGATATCATGCAGCCCTCACCAGTATACTGATTTTAGATGTGTGGAATTACTATTAACTTGTTCTATAAATGCTGGATCTCCTTCTTGATATTTTTATTAATTAAAATGTTTTTATTCCTGAATAATATCAAAGATATTATTCCATCTAAGACATTTAAATGGTAACTTAAGACTGAAAAATTTTTTAGATGTGAGATTTTCATAGTATAAGTATTATTTTCACTGTTCACAATATGTATTTTTAGATAAGAAGAAAATACTTTTGGATATCTACATCTGAAAGATCATTACACGAGAAAACTGTAATCWGTATTATGTGGGGTTTGAGATAATCTGAAATGGTCATCGCTGAGATGTTTATTTTGTCTGTGAAGTTTTTTTGAAGGTTTGTCCTGAACAGCCCAATGTTTATATGATAAACTGGCTTGCCCWAACAGCCCTCTGCTTTGACAAGCAGACTTACCTCTGTTGCCAGATATATAACTAGCCAGACACCTCCTCTCTCCTGCGCGCGTGCTCAGTAATAAAAACTTACACCTTTTACATTAACACAATAATAATAATAATAATAATAATAATAATAATAATAATAATAATAATAATAATAATAATAATAATAATAATAAAACATTCATTTAAACTGCCTCTCTGGCAACCTAGCCTCGCGGGCTTCCGTAGTGTCTCTCTCTAAAAAAACATGGCTGCTCCCGTGATTTAGCATGGCATGCAGGTCGAACAAAGCAGCAAGTTTCCTGACAGCATGAGTTTTCATTTGTTGAGCTGAACTTCAGGCAGTTTGTAAACCCGAAAGGTAATAAATGTCCAACTTGTAAATATGTAACAAGTAAAAGCTTTGACAGGTAGGCTACGTGTTTAGTCTGCTTGCTACAGAGTCAGCCACAAAACTGTCTCGTTAATAAGGAATTGTCCCGTATTTGAAACAACGACAACTAAAAAGATACATTCCATATTATTTAATAAACACACGTTAGTTCTTATTTAGGAGCCAATGTAAATCAGTTCATAGACGAGAAGTGTAACAAGTCAACGTGATTTTGTGTAACCATAACCGTGCTTTTCTGCAGGAACACAAATATAATTTATGTTTCATTGAAGTTACTAAAAAGTAAGCTGCTTTTGTCTTTAAATTGGTTAAAACAACTTTCATCCAGAGTGACAACAGATTCCAAACACAAACCAGAGACATTTTAATTTCTATGAAAATTCTGCATGAATTAGGGTTGGGCAAGATTGGCAAAAAATAATCACGATTAATTGTGGTATTTAGCCGATAACGATTAATTTGACGATTAATCCTCTGGAGTCCCTGGACACCCTTATGTCCTTGTCGCATGACTAATTTAGTGGGAAAGATTTGCTCWTCATAAAAATCTGTTCCAAACTGTGTCAAAATTACAGACTTCAGGTTAAACTGTRCATCARATTTTAAATTGTGTTGATGGATATATAAATTACAGAACTTTATTTTAATGTTCCTCATGTTTGAAGCAGAGAGGAGCTCTGACYGGACTCTGCCTGGTGGCATTAATCKTATTWAWTGTCAAGTGCCAAAAAGTAATCGATTAATGTTTTTCTGACGATTAATTGCACACGATACGATTATGCCCAACCCTAGTATGAATACTGATGTTTGTAGCCTGGTTTAAACCAGACCCTGTCCTTTACTTTGCTTCGTACAAGAGATTTGACGTTCATGAACGATCCGAGTCTTTTGAACGGCGCTTTACAACGAACGATAGGAGCCGAATCGTGGGCAGTAACGAGCCATTTGTAGTTTTATTTCTCATATAATCTTTATTTTTTTCATATTTATATCACTCCCGCTATGCTTTTTCACGGAAAACAGATGGAGTTGTGGGCTGTGTCCAAAATGACAGGCTGGGTCTTCCGGAGGATCCAGACTACCCTGTCGAGGTGGGCCGGGTCTTTGGAAGACCGGAAAAAAAGAGGCTGTGAATCTGGACGTTCTAGCCTCCCCTCCACCCAGACGTACGTCATGTCACCTAACAACCATGACGATGCTAAAGAGGAGCAAAAATAGATCAAAAATAGAAAAATATCAATATATTAGCATTATTAATAAAACAAAACAGTAAAATTAACTTAAAGGTAACATTTGAAGAATTAATTGACCCGCTGTAGGTGCATGTTTATTTCGCGTTTTTTATGACAAAAATAATATTTAAAAACACATCTACACAAACGATTAAGTATTAGAATTACAACCGCTAAAAAATTTCATTTTTATATCGCCATATTTTTATGTAAAACGTATTCTTTTCTCTCGCTTTGTCCGCCATTATTAGCTTAAAAAAAATCTCCGGTCGGGCCGCAATGCATTATGGGATATGGTGGGCCGGGAAGGATTCATCAGACCTGTCCTTCAAATCGGGGAAAAGGAAGGACGCATTTGTCGGCCGCATCGGAGGAGTCTTCGGTTTGGGACGTCCTTCGTCGCGTCGCTGTGACGTATGCGGCCGACAAATTCGGCCTTCGGAGGACTCGGCCTGCCGTTTTGGACACAGCCATGGTTCCACCCATGTGACGGGATTACGTCATTACGTACGACTACGTGATGACTTATTTCCCTACGTGATGACGTAATACCTTCAAAATTGAACGGCTCTTTTGAACGGCTCTATGAAACAAACGGCTCCCCAAGATCTGGATCCCTTCAGAGAGCCATTTATCCCGTCACTACTTCGTACAAGGGTCTGGACTTGCTGAATAGAGAAGCGTTTCTTGCAGGAGGCGTGGCCTCTGCTGAAGTTTAAAATGATTGGATCAGTTGGCTGCGACGTCYGTCGCTGTGAAGGAGGCTAAGCTAAGAAGCTAAACGGAAATCGCGTGTGCTGTAAACAACCCTACTGAGAGGAGAATTATACCGA
The DNA here is from genome assembly GCF_001266775.1 of Austrofundulus limnaeus. Taxonomy (NCBI): domain Eukaryota; kingdom Metazoa; phylum Chordata; class Actinopteri; order Cyprinodontiformes; family Rivulidae; genus Austrofundulus; species Austrofundulus limnaeus. The sequence continues at coordinate 467,450 of NW_013952718.1, read as the reverse complement.
GCCAAACGAGACGACTGTAAATGAGAGCTGCTGCTTTGTCAGACAAATTTATTTTAATTTGGAAGCCTTATCAACACGGACTGGCTTCATTCACTTCCTCCACTGCTGTATGCTAAAATAACTAGCAGACACTGCGCAGAAAATTGACGTCGTTCAAAACTCTGCCTTCTGATTGCTGATTGGCCCAGGTAAAATAAACTACAAGCAGACACTGCGCAGGAAATTGACATCCTSTYCTCTGATTGGCCCGGCTAAAAATCTGCCAGCGAAATCCTTGTCAATGATAGAAGTCCCAGACGGAGCAGAGAAGGGAAACTAGAATTGAGTGGAGCTGCATAGGAAGGCAAGGGCCAGGCTATGATGTTTGCTGAAGAAGCTAAAACTAAAACATGAGCAAAAGACAAAACAAGCAAACAATGGCTAAAGGCTAAAAAGCTAGCTAAAGAGTAAGGCTACGTTCACACTGCAGGCAAATCTGACCCAAATCCGATTTTTTTGACCCATCTGACTCATATCCGATTTTTTATGACAGTCTGAACGAGACAAATC
>NW_013952718.1:461896-466288 GCF_001266775.1 Austrofundulus limnaeus | reverse complement strand
TCACATTTAAAATGTAATGTGAACATTCACATTTAAAATGTAATGTGAACGTTCACACAAAAAGATCGGATTTTTTCAAAAAATCGGAACTGAGCATTAAGACCTGCAGTGTGAATGTAGCCTAAGACTAAAAGGAGCAAAATGCTAGATGGAAGCTAAAATTAGCAAGAAACTATAAAACTTAACACTAATTCTTGTTTTTTTCTCCCTTTTCAATTGTAGGTTTGATATATTTGTCTGGTAAATGTTCAGTTGTTGCATTTTTTTGTGCACAACAAATGTTTATATTACATAAACAATCACATGAAAAAAAACAATATGTAAATGTGCACAATGTTTTTTATTTTGTTTTTCTGCAGATTTAACATTCATGTTCCTGCAAAAAACTCGACTACCCGCCCTTATCGCCTCCTGTCCCCTGCTTCCCTCCGGTTTTTCTTTGACCCGAAAGACATTTTGGTTGAGCGTTGCTGCTGCTCGCAGGAGGCTGAGCTCTATGGATCCCGAAGAACCTGCTGAAGCTTCAGCCTCAAGAACGGGCCCTGATGCGACGGGCTGCGCAGAGAAAAGCCCTGCCGTGGACCTGCTACCTGGAGAGACTGTAGTCAGGGAGGGGAAGGCCGCCATTCTGTTTCCTAATGCCAATGAAGTGTTTTACAACCCAGTCCAGGAGTTTAACCGAGATGTAACGTAGGTGAACTGGAACATTATCTGCCATTTTATAACTTCTTCATTTTAACAGGCTAAAATAGTCAGCTGTGAATCAAACCCACTTTTTTTTTTACGATGTTGAGTTATTGCAGTTATTGCAAAGTGGCAAACAATGCGATTTGGACCAGCCCTAGTAGCAGTCGTGATAAAAATATTTCTTTCTTTCCAGGTGTGCTGTAGTCACCGAGTTTGCCAGAGATCTGCTGGCTCAGCGCGGAGTGAAGCTGGTGGTGCCTGGAGAAAAAGAAAAGGTGGTGGTCTCTCTGTCGGAGGAGATGAACGAGGACGATGTGCAGACCGAGGAGAATAACGGAGCGCAGGAACCCACACTTACTGCGATGGCGGGGGAGAAGTGCGAGGTGTGTACAAGCCAAGGAACTGAAAACAGTAAAATGTAAATGTAGTTCAAAGGTGTCAGAAGATAACTTTCACTGCTGTGGCTTGGATTAAACAGAACCGGTGGTCCRATGAATACTGGGATTATTTAGTTTAAAGGAGAGATGCACAGAGTGGTTTGATTTTCACTTCTTATTCCCAAGATACCCACTGTAGTTCAAGTGTGAAGCTCTTTTAATGAAGGCTTCCATCAAATTGCTGATTTTAATCATGAACCAGGTTGTTTCACACTTTGGTGGCTCCAGGAGGTAAAGAGTGMGGGCACTGAGTTAGTACACGAGCCTTCTATAGGATAATTACTGCATGGGTGATTATCTTTCAGCTGGCAACAAGTTATTTAACCCCAACTGGTGCAATGAGTTGCCTCTCATTTCTTAAACAACCATGTGGAAGGACACATCCCACTGTTGTGGAAAAGATGTCAGACTGTTTGAGAAGTGTCAAATCATTGGCTTCGAGATTGCAGAACTGTCCCACGCATTATTAAAAACTGGAAGGATAGTTGGGACCCATCGTCTTTGAAGAAGCAATGTGTCCGGAATAAAATCCTGAATGATCGGTGATCACTAGCCTGGTAAAAACCAGACCCTTATCCTTCGCAAAGTCTGGACTCTTGGCTGTAGAGAAGTGATTCTTGCTGGAGGCGTGGCCTCTGTTGAAGTTTAAAATGATTGGATCTGTTGGCCGCAACATATGTGTGCCAGCTCCACTGTGAAGGTAAGAAGAACATTTCCAAAGGATTGAGACTGAACAGCTGTGTAGCCTTAAGAAAACCACTAACCAGTGAGGCAAACCAGACAAAAAGGCTTCCTATTGCTAGGGAACATAAAGATTGGACTCTGGAGCAATGGAAGATGTGGTCTGCTGAGTCCAGATGTAGCCTGGTCCAGAGTGATGGGWGCATCAGAAGAGAGGCAGCTGAAGTGATGCAGACATCATACTGTAGAAGCCTGTGGGGCAGTGCTGTGATGTGGGGCAGCTGCAGTTGGTCAGGTTTGGTTCAGCAACAGTCTGTGCTCAAAGAATGAGGTCAGCTGACCTGAATATACTGAATGACCAGGTTCTTCCATCAATGACTGTTTCTTCCCTGATGGCACGGCCATCAAGATGACAGTACCAGGATTCATGGGGCTGGAACTGTGGAAGAGKGGTTCAGGGAGCATGAGACATCATTTTCACACATGGATTGGCTCCACTGAGAATCTTTAGGATGTGCTGGAGAAGATCAGACTCTACCATCATCACTGCAAGATCTTGGTGAAAAAAAATTGGTGTCATTGTTAGTGAATTTTATTTTATTTTTCTGGTTTGTAGTTTGAGTTATTTTATGTTGCAGGAAAAAAAGCTTTTGATGAAGGCAGCTTTAAACCACAACGTTTAGAATATTTTCTGATGCATTCTGTTACAGTGGCATAACTTGGCTGATTTTTCTGCAGAGGTTGGTGTCCTGACCCTCGAGGGCCACTATCCTGCAGATTTTACTTGTTTCGCTGCTCCAACACACCTGATTCAGTGACTGAATTACCTCTACATGGTCTGCAGAGGCCTGTTAATCACTCGTGCATTCAAACCAGGTGTGATGGARTGGAGAAACCTTTACAACATGCAGGAGAGAGGCCCTCGAGGACCAGGATTGGATGCTTGTGTTTATAAATATTTTGACTTGTATGTATGTTGTATTTCTTTTTAAAAGCTTGTAACGATTTCAAATAAAATTTTTGCGATCCACTTCGAGCAGCACACTGACGGAGCTACTGCAGAGCTGGAACAGTGAAACTTGTTGGTTAATCCCGATTGTTTCTTCGTGCTGATTTGGTTTCAGCAAGGTATCCGTGTCCTGGAGGCTCTGGCGGCTTCTGGTCTGCGCTCGGTGCGTTTTGCTCTCGAGGTCCCTGGCCTGCAGAGCGTCACCGCCAACGATTTCTCCCACAAAGCAGCAGCTCTGATTGCAAGAAACGCTCAGTACAACAGAGTCAGCCACCTGGTCCAGGCCAGCTGCAAGGACGCCAGGTAGGACCGAACAACGTTCTTCAGATCTATTTTTTTGTCTATTCCAGTTCACTTTACTTGTCTTCATGCGTCTTCTCCTATGTCCTCTTCAGTCAATCCTTTCATTTAGGTCCCTATTCAWCCCGCTTCAAATCTCTGCTGGGGTCACTCATTTCTCTTCAGCAGTTGAAGAAATGTGTTCATTATTCACATTGTTTCATCTCTTTTTGGCACCCAGCATGCTGATGTATGAGATGCGAGGGAAGAATGAGCGCTATGATGTCATCGACGTGGATCCCTACGGCAGCCCCGCATCTTTCCTGGATGCTGCTGTGCAGGCTGTCAGCGAGGGAGGTGGGCGCTTCAGTCTGACGATCATTTCACTCAGGCTTCATGCCAGGAGTCTGAAAAGCTGTAAATTGAACTGGAATGTTAGTCACAACATAAGTATAGTTAGAGGACGTAAAGAATACAGTACAATTTGTCGTGCAGGATTAAGTAACATGATTCACAGCACGATAATGATCTATTTGTATGTGTCACAACATGGGTTTCTTCCTGCTGGAGTTTCCACTCCGATACCTGCCGTTTGGCCACAAATCACTCACAGAGCATCACACTCCTCAGCAGACTTATCCCTCTGTGCACATTTTTTTCTCTCTCCATCCATAATGGTACGTTCACACCGAACGCGTTTTGAGTAGCAGGAGCGGCCGATTTACATGCAAAGTCTATGAGGACGCACCTCTTGGGGTCGTGCGTCGTGTCACGTACGTTTTGGGCGGCGCGGAAGCCGCCGCCAGAGTTCAAATATCTGAACTTCTCGCCGCTCGACACGTCTCCCACTGAAAACCGAAACACACGGACTGGAGATCTTTACCTGAAATCGACCGTGTGCAGTTGGATTTTCTGGCAGGATATATCAGCTTAAAATTAAAAATTAACAAATATCAAGACATCCTGATGCATCTCAGTAATCCAGGTAAAAAATCAAAAGAAAAAAATTGTGGTGGTCTTCTGGACGGGTTCTTCTGATGTGAGGATGTGATGTGATGTGAGTATCAGTCACACGGAGGCWGGGCTTAAAAGCCTGAATTTTGCCTGAAACTCTCAGACTGAAGAAGTCTCTTGGAGAAGAGACGAAACGTTTCATTAGAGAAGAACCCGTCCAGAAGACCTACACAATTTTTTTCTTTTAAAATATCAAGACAACATCCAACTCTTTATATTGTAACATCAGATGTTTAACTTATTTCTTTAAGGTGAAAACTGTTGAAAACAACAAGACTGTTTTGT
>NW_013952718.1:427609-461294 GCF_001266775.1 Austrofundulus limnaeus | reverse complement strand
TCGACAAATTTACATAATCGACGTCATAGATTATTTCAACTAATCGGTGCAGCCCTAGTCCTGATTTATTCTAAATGCGTACTGTTGAACCTTTTGGTAGCAGAAGTAATATGGTTAGTGTGTTTGTGATGTTAGTCCGTACTATTTGGATATTAAATTAAGTGAAAAAGACAATTATTTTTCTCATTTCCCTTTCAAAGAAACAAGAAATAGATGTTTTTTCCTGTGAGCTGTAGTATAAAACATTTTAAAACTTTTATCATCATTGTGGACCAATCAACCCAGACTGAACTTTTTGCAATTTTCCTCTTTGTAGAAAGAATAATTTTTTGACAAGTTTTCAGCTTTCGGCTTGTTAAAATGGAAATTATTGGGAGTTGGTGCTTTTTTTTTTGTTTTCTTTTTTTCCCCCTATAAGCTGTTTTATTTTCATGGCAAGACAAAAAGCCACTTCGGGGAATCCTAAATGAGCAAACTGCCAAACATTTTAGTGTTGCATCAGTGCGAGGAGTTTAAAAGCCACAAACAGTTAACTGTAGTAATTCGTGTTCAGCTTTCACTGCCTTCACCCATCATCCAGTGTCTTGTCTGTATCTCCCTCAGGTCTTCTGTGTATAACGTGTACAGACATGGCCGTCATGGCTGGAAACTGTGGAGAAACATGCTACGGAAAATACGGCTCGGTCTCCCTCAAAGCCAAGTACTGTCATGAGATGGTGAGGGCACAGAGTGTACACACACACACACACACACACACACACACACACACACTCAGCAATGTGAAAACGGACATGGGGTACGTGTACAAACATGCCAGTATGTTTCTACCCACTGGCTTTATTCTTTTCATTCAGGACTCATAAATATCTGTGTGAGTCACTAACTGAAACTAAAAGCTGGTACAGACTCTGACAAGAGCCTTCGCTTTGTTTGACTGGAGGTTTGTGGAAAAATCTTCCAAACTAATGAGAAGTTCCTTCTACTGGATTTCAGTACTTGTTATTTGAGACATTCAGTGGATCTACAGCACATGTGGCTTCATAATAAAGCTCATGTTGAAATATCATTTCAGCTGATTTTAATGGGAGATTCGATTCCATTCCTTCCCTCTTATTCATGGATTGTCTTAAATTTTTTTCCCACAATTATTAGACTCAACAACCTTGGAATMAAGTATTCATATGCCTGTTGTGATGAGCAATAAATCAAATAATCACACAATAAATTAAAGTGAGGTTAATAATTTTCATTTGTCTGCTTGTTTGTTTTCGAGTCTCCCTCTTTTGTACATTTTAGCGTAGGAAGAAGTGAACTCTTTCGTCAGGTATTTGCCAGACGCTTGGTCTCATAGCCTCTGTAGCGTGAGAGCACTGTGAACAGGCATTTAGCCAGGGGAGCATCTTCGGTTTTCTGACACCTTCTTTCAGCTGTCGATGCCTCAGGATGCTCTCAGGGCAACTTGACGAATCTTGGGTTTGCTGGGAGTGTTAAAGGAGACCAATTAAGGGTCCTAGAAATTTTTATGTTATGTCTGTGGGCTATCCAGACCATGTTCATTCAATTTAATGCACAAAATAATTCTCAGATAATAAACTGCCTGGTCTGACTTCCGTTCAGAAGAGCTGTTTATGTTAATGAGCTCTGTTGGTAACGCCCTCCAAAAATCTGTTGACATTAACTCCGCCCTCCAAAGCCAGCGTGTACGTTAGCATGGCTAATAATAGTAGAAGCTCCGTTGTACAACCATATGAGACCCAGAGGCAGAGTCGTGGTCRCAGCTTCTTTTTTTTCCCTCCCTCTGCACTGCGCTCACTCTGCATGCTGTTACCAGTACGGCTTGTGACATCACAAAATGACGGAAGTATAAAACTTGTCGTTAATATACATTAAAAATACTTTTACTTACAGTAAATATGCCCCTGGGTGCATTTTTTTGGTCCTAGGACTTTTTTTAAAGAAGTACATACCCAAAGTTGAATAAAAAAAACCTTTAAAAAGGGAATTTTGCACAATAGGTCCCTTTTTTACACTCGTAAATTATGTAAACTTTGAAAGCAGTGTTATTTTATAAAGCCAGAGGAAAATGCATAAAAAAATTGTGATAGATAGGGTATAAGTGGGTAGCGACGTTACAGCTTCAGTAGCTGTTGTGTGTTGTTTTTTCAATCTCTGGTCCAGGTCAGTTTCATACTTTTTTTTTTTATATACAAACATTTCATAAACTGAAGGGTAAGCTGAGGGGTGGAATCATTATGTTAGTTTAAAATGGTCTACAGACAATCTTTATGTGTATCGTAATAGTTTCTGAGACAATTTATAGTCCAGCAAAATTAGTTATTGTGACAGGCCTAAGTACACATTAATACATGTAGAATGAGCTGCACGATTTTAGAAGGACTGCAATTTTTATTCTTTAATGACAATCTTAGTTACAGTGAACCCAGTTTTCTTCACTCCTTTTTGTCTGTCAGTTCAACACTCACACTCTTGGATTTTATCGTTTTTCTAAACTGGGTGTGGACATCAGGGCCAGTGGAGGTCCATCTGATTGACCATGTTTGTGTTTGTCAATCTGATGGTGAAATATCTTTAAATCACTGGATGGATTTTAATGAAACTCCCAGGATGTAATTACTGGATACACATCTATGTAATTTAGCTGAAAATCTGTTAAAATCAAATCTTAATGGCCTATAAATAATATTCATTCAATGCAAAAATAGTGTTTTGGATTCTGCAACAAATTTAGACACTACCTAAAGAAATGTTTTCTAAGATGAGAATTTATTATCATAAGATGTTTTTTTAAGGCAAAAGAGAGGTTTGAATGTTTACAGTGCGACCAACTGATTTAATTATAAATACATTTGTTGCTTCAGTCTTTATTTATTTTTTTCCTGCAGGCTCTTCGCATTATCCTCCACAGTTTGGACCAGCGTGCATCTGTGTACCAGCGATACATCCAACCACTGCTCTCCATCAGCGCTGACTTTTACATCCGGGTCTTTGTTCGTGTTTTCACAGGACAGGCTACTGTCAAAAACTCAGCCAGGTGCTCTTTACATGGACATACTAGTATTTTTTATTGTTGTGTGGACTAGCATTGACTTCCATTAATTTCTACAGCCTAACCCTGATCCCTTCCCCTAAACCTAACTTCAAAGGTACATACCTAATCCTGACCTAAACTTAATGCATACCTTAGCCCTAAAACTAACCTGACAGTTTTTACATTGTGTGTCCCAGGCAAATGTCCACACAACTGCAAAATGTCCTCAAAGCACAGTGCAATGTCAAAATATGTCCACAAACCAATACTGACATGTATATCCATCCATCCATCCATCCATCCATCCATCCATCCATCATGATCCCTAAACTGGGTCACTGCAGAACCAAAATCTGAAAATAAAGACCTCATTACCAGAAATTGATCAAAACTTAAAAATGTGACGTGGTTTATTGTTAAATAAAAAAGGGATCATGTTAACAGTTATTTCTATAGCACATCTGAAAATAAAAAAAACCTGACCTGGTGTTTTACAGTAAAATAWAAACTAACAACTAAGCATTCAAACCTACAACACAATAAGAATAAAAAGACGTTAAGGTCATATTCACACCTGACACATTTGGTCCGCTTTAAACAGACCAGAGTTAATTTCTCCCGTTGGTCCAGACTTTTTGTGCAGGTGTGAGTACACTTATGCAAACTCTGGTGTTCTGAAAAAGTCATTGACATATTTGCCAGCCTTAAGCTAAGGCGACACAGAATAGAATATTTTCATTTTTATGGTGATTACGGTATCTAGTCCTTTTATTATATCTATGGTTAATACCAAAACTAAGTTTACTTCATTTTTCCACCGGTAGGGGGCAGTACTACACGCAAACTCTGGTGCGGATCAAACAACCGAGACACCTCAAAAAGCGGGTCTCGGTCCTCTTCCAAATGAACTCTGGTGCGGTTCGCTTCTGGTGTGAATACAGACCAGAACCAACTGCATAAAATATGCACATTATTGGACTTCACAGGTCACCGTTGCTGAGCTAAATAAACTGAAATCATACCCGATTTGTCGTCTCCTGCTCAGCCGCTCTGCTGCCAGCATGTAGTGGGTCAGGACACGCACAGCACCTCGTCTCTCCACACATTAACTGATGCCGCTCCAAAATTAGAATATCATTGCGAAACCACCATTTAATTATCTGCTTTTGACATTTTAAATGCTATTTCAGTTGTACTAACATGACAAATGTGACATCAGAACCGCAGCACGCAGAACTTCGATGTTTTTTTCTGGGTCTGTGCTCTCAGTCCCGCCCCTGTCCTTTCTGTCCAGTGGGAGCAAAGATCATCACCCTCGTGGCTTTGTTTACAAGTTATAGTTTGATTGCGAAAAAGAACAACATGAATGCAAACCGCACCAAACAAACAATAAATAAACAAATAAATAAATAAATAAATTCCACTTTTGGTCCGAAGCAAACAAGCGGACCAAAGGAATTTCATGGTGTGAATACACCCTAAGATTAAATGAAAGCAGCACAATTAAGTCAGAGCTACTCAAATAGTGATAACTGAACTAAAACAAGCTTCRTGTGCTTATAATGATAAACACATGCAAATAAAACTTCACCTTAATGCTGTTTGTGCATAGATCTCACAGAACAGATTATATTTAATGAAAAGCACTCTGGATGAATCTCCTTCCTGTGTTGCAGCAAACAGGCTTTGGTGTACAACTGTGTCGGCTGCGGCTCTTTCCATTTTCAGAGAATGGGCAGAAGAATCGACAACGGGAAAAAGTAAGAAACTTCACAGATCATCATTTCATGTATTGATCTTATCGAGGCGGGCTGACCGGCAAACTAAATAAAACAGTGACGTTACTAACTGTGCTGATGTATTTTCTCATATTTTCACTGTATTTTGTAAATATTTCTGATTTCAGCATGAAGTATTGTGCTGCCACAGGACCCCCGGTTGGACTGGAGTGTGAACACTGTGGACAGAGGCATCAGGTGCAACACACTGGAAGTTGTAGTCATACRTGTAAAATGTTTCTTCTGTTAGATTTATTGCTCAACTTTGTGAACACCAGGAATTTGATTGTGCTCAGTAAGAAGGTTTTTGTTATTTCTTACTTTTATTTAAAGTCACCTCTGTCAGTTTGTGGTTATCTGTGTATAAACATGTCTTTTATAACGGATCAGCTGAAGTGTTTTTTTTATTTGTGGCAGCTGGGTGGTCCTATCTGGGCCGAGCCCATCCATGACCTGGGATTCGTCCAGAAGGTTTTAGCCGCCGTGTCGGGGAATCCTTCCAGATTTGGGACGTCCAAACGGATCGCGGGGATGCTCAGCATGGTTGCTGAGGTATTCCTTTATTGTTTGGTGCTGGTTTTATACTTCATATTGAAGTTTGGTGTCTTCATTTGTTTTAGGAGTTGCAAGATGTTCCTCTTTACTACACAGTGGACAACCTGAGCAGCATAATCAAAAGTGAAACTCCTCCTCTGCTCCAGATCAGGTAATCATTACACACCAGTTGATTGAAACATCAATAAGCCACATCAATAGGAAAGGAGACATATCCTTATTTTTCACCTTTAAAATCTTTCAGTTGGGGTCTATATAAAGTGGAATTGCAATGCTTTGGTTTGAATTCCTCCTTATTGTAACTCCACAAGCCCCTCTTTCACCTCTTGTCTGTGGTGATTTCAGAGCAACTCATTTTGATGCTATCTCTTTAAATACAAACGAGGTGCTTCACGCCCAGCCCCCYTCCGCGCCTTTCAGGCATTTTTGTATATCAGAAAACCATTTTATTTACAAACTGGTTAAAGGATGTCAACAGAAGACTTGTCCATCCAGCCTTACATGTTGGAGCCAGAGTCTGACCCAGAGCCAGAGAGGAGAATGAAGAAGGCAAACATGAAGAACTGCAGATTCATGAACTTGGCGAGCCAGAAGTCCATGACCTTGTTTAGCCGTTTTCAGCAAATGCTGTAAAGTTATTGTTCAAAATATGTAATAGAAAAAACTGAACGGGTTGAAAAATACAACCTAACTCGAATATAAATATATCTAAACAGAACTGGGGGAGACTAAGTTCAACTTTTTTGCACTCCTAGAGACTCCAAGTAAACAACAAAATGCATTAAATGGCTAAAAAGGTGGATTTTGCATGATGTTTCCTTTTAAAGTGCCTGTGACATGCCTATCCCTCAAATACAAGAAGTCAAAGAAAACACATTTTTATGTAAGAAACTTTGCATAAAATGTGATTTTACTCATTATGTCACATAAATGTCACATTTTCTTTTAAACATGGCTCAGCCAGAGTGCAACAGGAAGTGACATCAAAGGGGAACTTTTTAAGAAAGAACTCTTTAGTCTTTGTTTATTGAAACAATATTATTTGAACTCTGACTCATCTTCATCTCTCTGATGTCTGTCTGTGTCGTTAGCTATTTTATCAATGCTTTGTTCCATGCAGGCATTCCCCTTTGACATCACTTCCTGTTGCTTCACATGCAAAAATTTCAACAATTATTTTTGCAATATGCTAATAATGTTATATTTCCAATAATGCCTTTATATTTATTAAAAAAAAATTTCATGTCACAGGCACTTTAAAGCTGCTTATACACAGATGCTTATTAAATTAGCCAAACATGTTTGTCTCAGACTGAATGAACTTACTTAGCCTCCTCTTTTCTGCAGATCTGCTCTGCTTCATGCTGGTTACAGAGTCTCTCTCTCTCATGCTCGTAAAAATGCCGTAAAAACAGACGCTCCTCCTGCAGCCATCTGGGACATCATGCGATGCTGGGTAAATAAATAAAAATAAATAAATAAACAAATATAAATGTTTTATTTTTTGAGAAATCAGATTTCTCTGCTGTTGCTGGTTGAGACAAATGTAGAAACCGGTGCTTTTTAGAACTTCATAACCGAAAAAATGATAGATTTATTTCTTTGTTTGCTTGTCTGTCGTAGGAGAAAACCAACCCTGTGAAGAGGGAGAGGTTGTCCCCGGGTAGTCCTGCATTCAACATCCTCTCCACTGAGCCCAGGTGAGACCAGTCCAACCAGTTTATTAACTTGATCAGTTTTATTATATGCAGTTAGTTTAATAACTGCTCAGAAGATTATGTTTAATGTTAAATATATAAAAAGACGTGGAAATTAATATATGGACATAAAGTGCTAGATGTGATGTGAACCTGCAGGATTTTATTTGTGAAGTAGTTTTAAATGTCTGCTCCTCATTAAAGCTTTATTATTCTAACCTTATTGTTGGATAACCTGTGTGTGTGTAGTCTAGAGGCCTGTTTTACAATCAGAGAGGATGCCAACCCTGAGTCTCGTAAACATCATTTGACTCGGTTCCAGCTGAATCCTCAACCCTTCTGGGGACCCAAAGCTCGAGCCAAAGCTGGGTAAAAAAAAATACAAACACACAGTGCCATTATAACTGATTTAATGAAATGTGCTGTAGCTTACATTACCCAATAAATTCAATAGATTGTTTTAGAAGTGACAATAATTATTGCAGGTTACATTTTCAAGTTTAAACCTGTTTATACTCATGTTGAGCTTTTTGTCTATTAGAAAATTATACTGTTGTATTAGAATTTATTTTATGGTGTCTTTTTCCTACCTTCATTTATTTATTGTCATTTTCCCTTTTAGTGTTAACTGTTGTTTCTTTTTTGCAGTGGTGGCATCTCTTCAGACCTGCAAGACAAGAGGAAGAAGTGCCAGAACAAGAGGGAGAACAAGATCACCGACTCTTCTCAGCTGAAGAACTTTCCCTGCAAGAAGTTCAAACAGGTCAGATTTCTCAACCTGAAGTACCTAAAAGTTGTACCGTACTCGAGTAAGAGTAGCACTACTTCAAAATATTTCTACTCAAGTAAAAGTAAAAATCAGCCGCCTAAGAAATTACTCAAAAATAATTTTGTAAAGAGGCGACTTGTGTACTGAGAACTGATCACAAACATCTGATTTAATATTTTAAAATGATGTCATCAGACCAGGGGTGCCCAAACATTTTCCCTGAGAGGGCCAAAATTAAAATCAATCTGAGGGCCGCGGGCCAAATGCAATAATATAAGAAATGCTTAATACTTAAATAAAGTTGTTTTATTTTTTTATGATTAAGCTAGCAGCCAGTGTGGTTGTCCACATTATTTAGTTTATTTTTTTCAGCCCATGGACATGGAGAAAATTCAACTTATGCTCAGGCAGCAAAGACTCATGGGACTTTTCATAATTTAAAATTTGAATATATGTGGTCTTATAAGGTGTGCAAATCTATATATGGGCTTAAATCTAATCTAAATGTCTCTTGTAGTTACTTGTATTTTATATTTAATCTTAACATAATTACAATCTAATAACCAGAACAACTGCTGGTGGGCCAAATGAAATGGCTAGGCGGGCCAATTTTGGCCCGCGGGCCCCACTTTGGGCACCTCTGCATCAGACTGACAGAAAATAAAACGTTTTGTACAAATTCTGGTGTTTTTAAAGGCTAAAAGGAAGAAAATGAACATAATAACAAAATAACAAATTCCAGCAGAAAAAAACATTTTTCTAAGTCCTACAAAAAAATTATATATATATATATTCTCCATGTCTAAAATGTAGAAATACTCGTGCAAAGTTGGCTTTTCTACCAAAATAAAGTTCATATTTGAATTAAATAACAATTTTCCCATTTTAATAAAAATGTCCTAGTCGTATTTCTAGTAGCTGTGGTTAAAATATATAAACATAGTTTTTTTTATCATGTCAGAACATCTATGCTTGAATTATATTTTCTGAATGTCCTCACCTAAAAACATTATTTTGAAATCAGTTTGTCTCACGATGAATGTTAATCAGGAAAAATACTTGATACAGTTTTTAATTAAAATATTGCTCAGGTGCTCACTTGTACCAGTAGGATCACCAATTCATTTGATTAAACAAAATATTTGTATATTTAAAATGTTGTCTGCATACCTAATTTATACTAAACAGCCATTTTACAGATTCAGATTTTACTTTTCAAAGATGTCATCACTTTTCAAACTGCTCTGAGTATTCTGTTTGTATTTTTTAGGGAACATGTACACATGGAGGTGACTGCTGCTACTCCCATGATGTGGAACTGAAGAGTGAAGAGAAAATAGATGAATGATATAATTTTATTTCTGCAGCCTGGATGACACACTCAGAATGTTTTGGTTGAAGACATCCAGAAATGTACATATTGATCTTTTATGCAGTTTTGCATTTCTCAGTGTATTACTTTACAGTCTGGGCTGTACCTTTTAAATACTTTGATATGGATTACTCTCAGCTGCTACAAGGAGCGTGACTTATGGCAAGTTCAACTTAAATTCAATAAAAAGATCTGTACACGTCCTCAGCTAAAACACATCGCTGCATCCATATCATCTTTAACAATAAAACAATTATGAAACATTTCTTCCATTCAGAGGAGCTGCATGAGATACGTGGCTTTGATAGTTTGAAAAGCTCAACATGTCACTAGTAGAGGATGTGGATTAATAAGAACATACAAGTATCAAAATAAGAATGACCAATTTATTAGATTCTTTGAAAGATTTGTTTACAAATGCATGAAAGCAAATATACAAGAGATATATTTATTGTACAAATTGGCACCAATTAAAGTAAAAAAAATAGATTTTATCTATTAGCTGTAGAGACAGGAATACCTTTAAAATGGTAACAAGTGTGCAATGGTGTGGGTGTTTCATAATGTAGCGGGTGGGGGATCAATAAGCGTGAGATTTAACATGGTCCAATCCCCCCCCCTCCTCCTTTCACCCGACCGAACGTTTTATTCAGTAAAAGTTTACCAGTCAGTTCAGTGGCTTCTAGTATCTTGTGCTGAAATTTGCCTTCATTAAAATGCAGATATTCACTGGTAATGTCAACATAAAGACCCAACTAATTTCTTCCTACAGGCCTTAGTTAGGATCCAGCATGAGATTCTGGTGATATAACCCAGAGCAGATCAGTTTTCATTATATTAACACAAAAAAGTGTGAGTTAAGTAAAAGCTATCTGCTCTTAAAATAATAGCTTTTTGCTAAAAAATTRGCAAATCATTTTGTTAATTTCATACAGGCTAAAATAATATAGAGATGTGATAATTATGGACTAAAAGCCACAGAGAGCCAGAAGCCATTAAATATTTACTCTTTATCCTACATCAAAAGGTACTAGAGAGTAGTGTTACTTTTTGCTCTGTGGGACCCCAAAGTAAAAACAAATCCTTTCAGGGTCTGAGAAGTCATTTAAAGAGCATAAATCAACACAGCAGACTACAGTGGCTTTAAATCAAAATGACTTTTTTAAAAACGAGCATCTCTTAAAATTCCTATGCTTGTTCAGCAGTATATAAACACCTTAAAAAAATTTAAACATTGTTCAGGTTTGCATAGGTGGTGTTTCAGTCTTCGGTTGCTAACCAAGACTGTAACTTGAAGCAGGTGGTTGGTTATTTACGGCTGACTCTGAGGAGGAAAGTTCGGATCTCCATTGGCCTTAAGGTCACCTCCCACACAGAGGGGTCTTCAAACTGCTTCAGCATGGGCGTCTCTTCTGAAAAATCAAATACAGCACGTCACAATGAATACCCAAAACAGCCACTTTAGCTAGCACGGAAACAAACCAGGAATATTCAGCAATAAACAGCAATAAGAAATGACAGAATGAGTCTTGTGGAGCACTAAAACACCCTGTAGTTTACACAATAAAGCTGCAAAGTATAAAAAAAATGTTTTTGGGACTTGTCCTTGTTTAATTAGCACCTAGAGGAATTCTGTCTGCTCAGCACAGTTAACAGTAATGGTGCAGTGAATACAACCCCTGTAGAAAATAAAAAGGTGCCAGTGAATTTCTGTATTCACTTYCCTCAGTTTGCTCTTAAAGCTGGATACAAACACTAAAACTAGCAGCCAAGTCGTTTAAGAAGTAACTGGTAAGCTGCTGATTGGATGAACTGTGAAACATTTGTCTTGGTCCACTGGTTTCCATTTAAACACCAACTTCAGGAGTCTTTGTTTTTAAGTGTTGAGGTTTAAATTTACTTTACRTATAGTAAAGTAAAGTATTAGGGCCACACAAGATTTTTAAATATTTTTATGGGATTGAAGTCGTAATTTTATGAGGAAAAAAAAGCCATAATCATGACGCATCTATTTCCCGTTCCTCATTTCCTCCTTATTTTCTTCACACCTGTTGTGTACAGCCATGTGTCTGTGTTTATAAAGTAGTCTGTGATGACCTGGATCACTGTTAGATTAATATGCTTTCATCCAAATTAGCTGCATGACGACGTAATCGTCAATGCATCCAATAATTACAATACGACTTCAGTTTATAGTCGTTTGCACAATTTCCAAGTCCTGCTGCTGATAATTTGATGCTTATGTGCTAAAAGATTAACTATTTATTTTAAGCAATAAAGACGAACTTGACAAGTTGCTCAACATTCCTCATTTTAATCCCTAGAAGATGCAAAAATTCATTTCGATTTTGCTTCCCATAAGGTGTAAAACACTACATTTTACTGGAAAATTTGCGTTTCATAGAAAAATGCTTAACGCAGCTAAAAAAGCTGAAACTAGCCTAATATGTTTAAAAAATTTGCTGAAAGTATAAAGAAACAGAAAGAGCATATGGTTTTATTAATAAAGCAGTAAGAAGCTGATATCAAACAGGTGAGACTAGCTAAAAAAACAGAAAACAGCTGAAATGAGCACAAATGGTGAAATCAGAACAGCAGCAGAAAAGGTCAGAATGATAGCTAAAAAAAAACCTAAAAGAAGTCAAACAGAAGCTGAAGGAAACTGAAATAAAGGATTTTTTTAAAAAAGCAGAAACATAACAAAAAGTTAAAAATTAGCTATTCCGCAAAATTTTTGATCAGGATATGTCTTTTAACCTCCACATTAAAAATGTTATCAGGACCAACTTCTTCCACCTGCTTATATCACTAAAATTAGAAACGTCCAAAAACGATGCAGAAAAACTGATCTGTGCATTTATCATGTCTAGGCCGAACTACTGTTACTTATTATTTGGGTGTCCCGTTAAAAAAAACAAAACAAAACAAAAAAAAAACAGTATCACATCACATCAGCATGCTGCCAACTGATTTCCTGACAGGTACAGATGTCTACCTTTCTGAGGAGCCCAGCTGAAATGCTTCATCTCATCTTTCCACTGATTGGCCGATAGGTTCAACTCAGAAACACCCAGAACATCCAGAGTAGAAAACAACTTCTGCACAAATAGAAAAAAACAATTCAGCTATGTAATTATATATTCTATTTTATTGTCCCCCATCGCCAAGGCAGGGACTTAGAAATGCTCTCTGTCCATCTGTTACAATTTCAGAAAAATGTAAGTTGCACAGAGAAAGGCTAAAATACACCAAACTTGGTTTGAGTCATCCCACGTGGTCATATGACATCATAGGTGTGGCCTAATTAGACATGATGTCGCTGACATGCGGTTGGCTCCAAATCACGTATATTTTCCAATCTGAACCACATTGTGTGCATTGTAAGTGAGACCTGCTTAACACGACTGGAGTCCATCCATCTGTTCACCTGATGAGATTATTTAAATAATGAAGGCCTGTGACGATTCCAACAAAACTGTCACTACTGAATGGCGACGGGAGACATCGATTTTTATCTTGAATGTAAAATGAGTGAGTATGCAGTCATTTTAAATTATACTTGCAGAAAGTGTCGTGTTTTTTTCAAGTGTCTGACCTGGAGGTTGATGGTGACGGGATGCGAGTTCACTTTACTTTCCCAACTCTGGAACTGATGCTCCAGTCTCAGCAGGACCGACTCTTCATCCCACTGACTGAATGTCAGGAGGTGAACAGCAGGGGGCAGCGCAGCCTGAAGGCCAGAGAACTGAGAAGAAAAACAAATAAATAAACAAATAAATAAACAAACAGCTTGAAATGACTCTGGGGTCAATTTGATACATTTGCATTAAAACTTAAGACCAAGACTAAGTTTTGACTAATCTGTAGAAAGAAGTGCAGCTAAACTGAGAACATGTCAAGATATTTTAGTCATGTTTTCTTGATTTCTGAGAAGCAATTGGCTAATAAGAGTTTGTTCACAAGCACATAAATCTTAACAGGAGAGAGTTCATATTGGAGAAGAGAACTGACAGTCAGGTGTTAACTCACCAGAATACTCTGTATTTATCCTTAAGGATGAAGATAAGCAATAAATTGTTTTTGTAAAGACAAGACCTATTAAAACTTACCGTATTTATTCATGTACTGTATAATATGATCGCCCCCCCCTTTTGAGCTTAAAAAAATTAATTCTCAAACTACCTCCAATTTCATACAGACTTCAAGATTTTTCAGCCTTTGCAGTCATTTTACATAACAGTAAAATGATCATTGGACTGTTCATTTTATTTTAACAACATATGTACTAAACGGTATTTTGACAACAAATATATATCAGCCGTATCAGCATCATATGAATTCTGGCATTTTACACATAGTCCACCAGGATGCGCCAACACAAAAGTCAGAGACTTCACATGAATTTTGGACCATCTTGTGGGGGAAAGGCAGATTACTCTGGTGGGGAAATTTTTTTTCAGGGATAYGAACTTTTTTAGAACACCGGTAGACGGCAGCCATTACAGACGAACATGTGTTTGTTGTTGTTCCAGGAGCGGCCTGGTCACACGCTAATGTCATTAATTCGTTATCATTACTAAAGGTACAGGAATACCCCACCCCTTTTTTTTTTTTTTTTTACACATCATGTTGCCTGCCTGGATCTGTTACTATCTCGCTCTGAAGCATGGAGGAGTGTCAACGGTAAGCTCGTTTCAACTACGTTTTACGACGTGGTCTCATTTCGGGACTCAATTTAGTGAATGAAGCCGATATTTCAGTTAAAATACACAAGTAAAAATATTTATCAGAGTATAGTACTACCCCCCCAACTTTATGGATGATTTTATGGATTTAATTTTACGTATTATACTTGAATAAATACAGTAAATACATATATACTAATAAGCATTTATCCCCCCCGTACATAAAGGAACTTAGTCGGGGTGTCTTCAGGACAATCCCCTCTCATTTACCTCCAGTCGAGCATTTGGACTCAGATCTCCATCAGTAAACGTCAACAGCGGCTGGAAAACGACCTGCTGGGCCAGGGGCCGGTGTGTGTCTGCAGCGCTGGCTGGATGGTCGAGAGACAGGAGGAGGCGACCGCGGACCACCAACCCCTCCGGGAAAATTTCAGAAGCCTCATTAAGAGGCTCACCAACACCACGGTAGTCATCATACAGCAGCCGGCGATGGAGCTGAGGGGGAAGAAAGTCTCTTCTACTCAGTGCTTTCTACTCATTACATCTCACTAAAATAGCTGGCATGACTAGTAAAACAGTAGAATTATTGGTCTATATTTAAAGTTTTATGTTTTTAAGTGTTCACTGTGATCCAGAACTGTTGCGATCTGTTTGGACTCCCTCAAGTCTACATCAGTGGCCATTTTTTTAAAAAGAATATTTGAGTTTTTAGTTAATCTAACTGTATTCACATCTTACCATGATCTCCAGAGAACCATTCTGTAGGCTGCTTCCTCCTTGTGAACGATCCGTCACCACTGTGAGTTGGTTCATGTCATCCTGAATACACATTAAAGTTATAAACCTTAACAAATAAGATAAATCCAATATTATTTGTAGGTTCTAATGGTCTGATGGTTTGTAGGTCTAGCTGCCATTTCCAGAATAAAAAACAAACAAACAACTTGAATCTAAATCTAAAACCTAGAGGTTATAATTTGAGTAGTTTCTCTAACTGGCAGCAGTTTGTGGTTCCAGTGGAAAGCTCACCCACCTTTAGAAATGCACGAGAGTTGATAGGGTAGTAGTTTCCAGCAATGGGCTCGGTCTGCTTCAGCTGCCAGGTTGGTCGGAAGTCCTTCCTGTTAGAAACAGAACCCACAGAGTTTAAAGGAAAACTCTTTACTATACTGTACTTTATTTTGTACGATTACATCCACCAGATTCTACAAATGTCTAAAACATAGATTATTCATTCAGATTATTGAGATCCATTTTTCCATATCTTGTTCCGTAAGTTTTGTGCCATTTTAACTGTTTCTATTTCAGAACATTCAGCTCCTTCAGGACACTCCAGCTACGACTTCTGGTATTTCAGCAACATATACTTTGAGATATTTAGCTTTGTTCGCTATATTCTTTTCACTGAAAATGAATGGAGCCRTTTTAAACATCCTTAAAATGTTTGAAAATGTTCATAAATCTTCACTGTACTTTTTCTTTAGTTTCAGCTTCCTTTAGCTTCTATTTTGCTGATTCGAGCCTTTTTTGCCATCCTTCTGCCTCTGTTCTTCTAATTGTAACTTTTTGTGCTTCTTACACCTGCTTCCTGCTACTTTCAGCTGTTTTCTGTGTTTTTAGCTACTTTTTAGCTAATTTGAGCCTTTTTTTTCCCCAGCTGATGTCACCTTTGTGTGATAAATTCATCTTCTCACTGCTTAATTCCGAGAACGTGCTGTTTCTGTTTCTTTGTGTTAATTTCAGCTACTACTCACCCCTGATTTTTAGGCTAGTTTCAGCTTTTTTTTTTAGCTATTCAGCAAATATCTGTCAACATTCAGCATCCACACTGCCTTTTTAAATGCCAATTCTCTGGTTTCAGMTGCTTAACTTACCTCCTCTGCAGCATTTCTCTGCCGTTGGAGTCTGTGTAGAAAATCTCAGAGGTTTTAATGTCGGTGTCCAGGCGAGTGATCACTTCTTTCCCTCGCTTGTCCCTAATAGAGAGTACCACCATGAGACCAAGTTGTGCGTTTTAAAAAAAAATGTATACAAATATGTTAATATCCAAAAAAAAAAAGCCTATGTATCACTACAGCTTCTGATCATTTTTCCACACATATTAGTGACACAGTCATGCTCACAATACAGGCAGAGGTCCGACGGTCCACTCCAGCTCCAGAGCTTTGCTGTCAGCGTAGAGACGAACCACCTGAGACACCCAGGGAGAAAACCACTGCCTGACCTCCTGCACCACTGACGTCTGGGGTAGAAGAAGTAAAGAATACATTTCTCTTATAGTTTCATAACCAATATTTTAATGTGAAGTAAAACAGTTGTGACGTCGCTCACTTTCTATCAAGGTTATAATAGTTTTGGATTTTTCATTATAGTTTAGTTTTATTTCGTTTTGACTTTTTTCTTTTAATTCAGTTAGTTTTAATTAGTTTCTACAGTGGATTTGCTAGTTTTTATTTGTTATTATTGCATTTTTAATGCTTAGTTTTAGTTTCGTTTTTATTAGTTCTAGTATTAGGTTTTTATAGTTTGAATAAACATTTGCCTATGCAACCTCAAGCTTGTGTGTTAACTACGTAACCACCAGCTATTTGGTCACTAGTTAAAGCAGTCTATTATAGCAACACCTTCCTAAAATAATTAACTCAATTTTGCCAACTAAGGACTTGGGTGATTATTATTATTATTAGGACGATGACAATTGTTTTCTCCAACCTGGTGCTACCTGTTGCTTGTTTTTCACAGGAGCTACTGAGAGAAGCTAGCGTGTCAAGATAGTCACAGTTAGCCATCTTGGTGTGAGCTTAATTCATGCAGTTTTTCCCTTGAGAAGTATTCCACCTGTTTTATCACCTGTTTCCACTACAAGACATTTGCTTTGATTTTTCTCGCAGTCATATTTAAAGAAATCACAAAKTGTACTTTGCCGTTTCCTCTCAACTTTTGTTGTCGTCATTTGGCAGTCGATGCTGAGCAGCAGACTGTAAACAAGTGTTTTACAGACCACAGCTAATGTGAAACTACTTTATTTAAAAAATAAAAAGATCCACATGGCTCAAAGAACATTGATAAACACTAAAACTAAGGATATTCTATCTATAATTTCAGTTAGTTTTAGTTAGTTTTGTAAAAACAATACAGTTTTAGTTATTGTTTTTTCATTTTATTACAGTTTTTATTTATTTCAGTTAACTAAAATGTTTTTTTCAGTTTCAGTTTTCATTATTTGGTTAGTTTTAATTAACTATAATAACCCTGCTCTCTACCTGCAAGCTCTGCACCTTGGCCACCTTGCTGATGACGATGGGTGTGGAGGAGTTGGGTCTGAAAATGTAGGCACCGGACGTCTGAGAGCTCTCACTGTTGCCAACGCTGGCGTTATACCTGAAATATTAAGCAGCCAAATGTTAACAGTCACTGGCAGGTGTTTGGCTTGAAGATTAAAACCAGCCTGCTTGTGTTAGAACTCTGCGTGTGGTGAGAAAACCAACTGACCAGTAGAAGTTCTGGGTCAGTTTGATGGTCTGTTTGGTTTCCAGGTTGCTGAGGCTGCTTAGGAGGCCGGTGTCGGGGTCAAAGGTCACTTTCAGGTACTGAAGAACATGGAAACAGATACTTCTCAAACAAGCACACAAATGCCATTCCCTTTATTCTCTGTTTTTTTAAGTAAATTTTTGGCAAAACTACCCATTTCTCCAAACATATGAGATGAACAATGGAGGTATACAGACCTTGTTTTGGATCCCTGTGGGGGCACCGCTTCGTGGGGGAAATAATGGGGGGGCATCCTGAATCGCAGACACGAAGTACGTGCTGTAGCCCAGAGGAGGAGCTTGAACCTGGAACACCAGCTCGTTCATGGCGAAGCCGCGATTCCGCCTCACTTCCTGGGTGGATCTGGACACTGGGACCACCTTCAAACACAAAYGGAGGTGCAGAAATGACTTGAGGAAAATACGTTTTTATATAATAAATAACTGCAAGATTGTAGCCAAAGAGACAGAGCAACATAATTACTGTAAGTTACTTAGAAATGAGTGACAAATATTTCTGCAGAATTGTAGAATACAGATTTTTTAAAGGGGACCTATTATGCAAAATTCACTTTTTAAAGGTTTTTTTTTTACTCACTTTGGGTATGTACTTCTTAAAAAAACAGTCCTAGGACCAAAAAAAAATGCACCCAGGGGCATATTTACTGTAAGTAAATGTATTTTTAATGCATATTAATGACAAGTTTTATACTTCCGTTATTTTGTGATGTCACAAGCCGTACGACAACCCACCGGAACCTGTGTTCAGCCCCTTACCAAGCAAACTCCGGGTGAGACACCTCCTCCTCTGTATAAAAAGCCATCATGGTGTTGTTGTGCAATGCGCAGCTCTTTTCACAACAAGCCTCCTATAGGGCAATGGGTAGAGCATTGGACCAAACGGTGGGAGACCAGGGTTGGTGACTGGCACAGACACAAATTATTTTCATTCGTTATGAACACGTTTTCTCATGTACCTCTATTGTTTAGCTTATTAAAGCCTTGTTAAAGTCCATTTGTTCTGAGTTTCTGAGGTATTTTGACCGCTGCTGCTCCCTGCTCTGGTAAAAGAGAGCAGAGCAGAGGAGGAGGAGAAAAAAAAAAAAGAAGTGCATCCATGACTCTGCCTCTGTGTCTGACTCAGGGTCTATATACGGTTGTACAAYGGAGCATCTGCTATTTTTAGCCATGCTAACGTAAACGCTAGCTCTGGAGGGCGGAGTTAATGTCAACAGATTTTTGGAAGGCGTTACCAACAGAGCTCATTACCATAAACAGCTCTTCTGAACGGAAGTCAGAGCAGGCAGTTTATTATCTGAGAATTATTTTGTGCATTAAATTGAATGAACATGGTCTGGATAGCCCACASACATACCATAAAAATTTCTAGGACCCATAATTGGTCTCCTTTAACAAACTAAAAAGGGTCCAAACATTTTAAAATATAGCTCCAAAGTAAAGTAAGAAACCTTTAAATGAATTCAGTGTGAGTACTTGATGACTCCACATACAAACCTGAGAGTCCACAGGTTTGCCTTTAGCATCTGCTACTCTGTACGCTGTTCCATTGACTGGCAGCCTGATGGGCCAGCTGAGYGGCTGAGCGAGGGAGTTGTACACACTGACTGAGAACTGAACGAGACAGAAACAGGCAGGCTGACGTCAACAMTGAGAAAGGATCTGTTCACACCACAGATTAAATCAAAAAGAAGATAACCYTTTGTTTACGATGTGGTGTTTTCTGATCTAATTAKTAACTCMGTGTGCATTTTGTCCCACCTTTTTGCTGGACTCTGTGAGAGGACACACGCTGATGTTGAGGTTGTCGCAGTAGATTCTTTCAGCTGAGGAGCCACTGAGCGAAGCCAGACTGTTACTGACCAACACCTGACAGACAGAACAAATAAAAAAACAGAAGTGATAAATCAAACTGCATTAATCAAAGATGGATGAGGAAAAGATCACATYGAAGTCACTTTGATGAACAGGGTTCCAACAGCTCAAAGAAAATTTTATCTAAGATGTTTTAAGACCTTTTTAATGCCACTTGAAAGGAAATTTAAGACCAACTTCACAATAAATACAAAAACAGTGACAATTTTACCTACATATTTATTTTAACAAAACAACTAGCTGTGAGGAGGCATTCTGTAAATTTAAAATAATAAATTAATTTTACCAATGATTTTAATATTTGAGACAAATTACAGTCATCCTAATTTACAATGCAACATTTTTAAGAACCTCGAAAGGCTGATTTAAAACATTTTAAGGCCTTATTTTTGGATTGATGAATTCAATGACTTTTAAGACTTTTTAAGGACCTGCAGGAACCCTGATAAACCTGTAAGCAATGGTCTAAAACAAACCGACTTTGGAAAAATACTATCCCATATTAAAGCTTAATAATGAGAGGGTTTCATATAGCACAACATTAGGGGTGTAAGAAAATATCGATACACTAAAATATCACATTTCATTTCCTGATACTGTATCGATTGTCAAAAGGGATGTATTGATTTTTAATGAAGGCTTAATGGATGGATGTTGTAATGCAGTTCTCACTGTTTAGTGTTTTTCTGATAGTGTTTTTCTGATTGCATAAAAATAAACTGAATTTAATCAGTTTATGCACGTAATGGATGGGGTGCCCTTTTAAATTAGAATCATTAAGGGAAAAAGTTTCACCTTGCTAACATTATCGCAATACATCATATCGTGACCCCCGTGTCGTGATATGTATCATTTCAGCAATTTCTTGGTAATACACAGCTCTATATAGTAGTAGCTAAAACTTTTGTAATTTCATGTTTTGTGAATCTTAAAATACCTGACAATGTTGCCAGCCATTGGCTAACATCTTGGCGTAGTTGTTGGCAACATGTTGTTTCTCTGTACCAGACACAGCATCATGGTGCTGGGCTACAGCCATGGCTTTCCCTGCAAATCGGCACAAACACACAGTTGTCAGTCATCACTCTGGTTCTCAGTGAGATTTATTATCGTCAGCGCCAATATAAGTTTAATTATAATAAAATACTCCTCTGAACTACTTTTCTTAGTGCACACAGGGTCGTGATGTCAAAATCTTACTCAAAGTCTCGCTGTCCCCCTTTCCAAAAGGTCCCTTCCTGGAAGCTGGACCAGCAAGCACCTCCAGTTGGTTACATGTCTGTTTAAAGAGAAAGAGACAAAACCTTAAATTTCACAGAAATATGAATGTAGAAAAGTGACCCACAATGATATTTTCTATATTATCTCAAGAGTTCTCTGCAATAAAGAGAGTTTTCCCCCAACACACACACACACACACACAATAATAATTTGCAAAGTGTTTTGAAAGTTTTTTTTTTTTAACTTGCCTCATTTGTAGTCATACATAAATCACCTCTCAATGGGCCTCATGCAAGAACCGTTCGTATGAACAGATTTGTTCTTAAGTTGTGCGTACGAGTGATTTAGGAGAATTTGTGGCATTCACCAATGTTTTCGTATTCTAAGATTTTTTTCAGATACGAACAAAATTCACGACTGGTCCAGACCTGTCGTATATTTTACCAGCAGTCAGTCTGCTGTTATCCAGACGTATTTTCTTCACTAATGACTTTATATTTCATTAGTTTGAAAATAAATCACACTCCCTAATTGTTTAAATTAAATTAAATAGGCTTTTAATACTGTTGTATAACACTACAATATTAATTAATTACACTTAAATTAAAAATTTGACCAAAGGAAAACCGGAGCAGGACTAGAGAGAGAGAGAGATGAATATGATTTAGATTTTTATTTCTGACTGTGTACGACCCACAGGAGACAATATTAACAGCAGTCGTCTTTTCATTCCTTGGCTAAAAATGACATTTTTTTTCTGGATCTCTGAGAGCAGAACTTTAATCTCCAAACTCAAAGTTTTTCATTTTTTAACTTTGCGATGTCATTTATGAATGAACACTTCCTGGTATGTGGGGCAGGAAATGTAGCCTTATATGGTGTTTTTGGGGTGGTAATTATGAAAATCACCTATCCCCGAGCACGAGCACCTGATACACACTCATCAGTTTAAGCTGCTCATTTACACACTTTTCCTGAAGATAGAAGAGTTTGTTGAATCTGACGTGACATGTTCGTACGAACATTTCGTACGAACAAAAGTAAGAGAAATTTAGGATAAGAATACGAACATGTTCTTGCAAGAGGCTCATGGTTTTATTTAAATAGGGTGAAAAATAAATATGGGAGTATTTTATTTTTTTAAAACATTAAAAAAGCATAAAAATTGCGATTAAAAACCTAAGATTTTTTTACCTTTATTGAAGGTACCAAACTGGTCCATTTTGTACAGAATGACAATGCTGAGATATTTCTTTACTAAATCCTCTGTAAGTTTGCTCTAATTTATTTTAGCAGAATGAATCTTCACACAGGTAATGTCCACCTGTGGATATATGGCTTTTCAAGAGTTTTTAAGCTTATTCATTATATCTTTAAAAGGGTTATTTACTTTATTATGCAAAAAAAAAAAAGTATTATTTAGTTTCATCCCCACCATCTCTGAAACAGAACAGCGTTGACACTTTAGCTTCTGATGAAACCTCCTAAGTGTTAGCTTTATTTTGATACCAAGATTATTCAAGTACAGTTTGTAAAAGATGAGACATACTGAATTACGTTTCGGCAYGTTATTTCAAGCGCAAACTTGGGTGTGAAGAGGTTTTATCCTACGTGATAAAAATTCTCAGCAGAGGGAATGAAGCTCAGATCACCTGAAGGTTGCTGTTCGTTATCCTCTCGTAACGCTTCAGAGCCGGGCGGCTTGTGAAGTAGCCGGTCCAGAAGTTGTGAGCGTCGTCTGCGTAGGGGAAGAAATCATCTTCCTTCAAAGGCCTGGACAGAGATGATGATTGATTGACTGATTGATTGATTGATTCTGGCTACAGCCTCTACACTGCAGCTGGGCTGCTGGAAGCGCTGCTGGTACCAGGTGAGGTTGGCTCGGTGCAGCTCTTGGAGGTAGCAGGATGGAGTAGAGTACAGCACGTTCACCATGCTCCCGTTTGCCTGCTGAGCGTTGACGTAGTGGATCAGCTTGTCCAGGTTCTTGTACCACAGGATGGCATTCTCATATTGGAAGTCTGAGCCCATGGTCATGATGATGTGGTTGGTTTTATACACCATTGCCTGAAGAAAGAGGTAAAAATAATGCTTATGATGACTATAATGTAACCACAGACACTGTTATGGCTCTGAGATAAATGCCAAACCTGACTGTTGGCAGCATGAAGAAAGCGCTGCACCACATCGTCCACATTATAGTCATCTAGATCTGGATCGTCTCTGATTGGTGCGTCGCTGCAGAGCTGGTCCCAACAGAACCCCTCAGGAGGGTTGTAGCCATTGGGAAGGATTCCTGTTTAAAACATACCGGGGTGACAACTGGTCTTGATGTGATCCATCACTGGACAAACACAGCACAGATGGTTCTGGTACCAGTGAAGAGGTCGGCCATCGGTGGCGTGAGGCTTTCGGAGGCTCGCCACAGAAGCTCCTGCTCCTTCTCAGCCATCCTGCGACCTCGGTCCTGGTAGTCCACACGGCCGAAGAAGAGGCCGTCATATCCCATCTATAAGACACAAAGATGTGGGCGGAGCCGAATACTACCAACAGTACTGATAGAACCTGCTTTTTTCCCCCCAGAATGCATGGAAAGTGTGCATCWGTGAAAAGAGCCATAAAATCACTTAAAACAGGAAAGAACCTGCAGAAAAAAAAACTCACATAAGAGAAGCTGGTTTGACTCCTAAAAACACAATAATGGGGGTCTTTTTTCCCCTCCAAACAGTTAGCTTCACCTGTAAATCAGTGGATTCATTTGTGTCTTGTACCTCTTCTCTATTCACTCCAAATCAGAAAATAAGTTTTATTTATTCCTGGAAGTTTCCACAGGCTTAATCAAGGATTTAGTTGTATTATTATATTTTTCCTACTTATAGATTTTTTTTGCTAACATCTGTTAACTGAGAATTTTTTGAAGTAACTCACAGACATGACATCTTATAATTACGTAAAAACTAACAGCTTCATACAGGAGAAGACTCTTTAACAATTCAAACATTTTTTCCCCCCCTAATACTGTGATGCAAGTTCAAAATGATGAAACACATCTGCAGACTGATCAAAATTCATCTTGGGTCAGAAATGTAAATGTTCCACAATTATTTTTTTCTTTTTTTTTTTGTGTATGTATGTTTGTTTATGTCTCAGCTCTCGTCTGTAGCCACGTTCTGGTTCTGATACCCACATCCTCAGCTCTAACTTGGCCCTCTTGAACAGTTTCTCCATAAAATCATATTTGCAATATGTCAATAAATAAATAAATAAATAAATAAATAAATAAATAAATAAATAAAAGACACACAAAGCTAAGAACCCTGTTGAACTGTAAAAAAATACATTTGACAACAATGTGTTTGAATCAACGTGTAAAATATTTGTGCCAGTCAACGTACAATTCCCTCAGACTACACGTTTGTTTTTCTTTAAAATGAGACATTCCCTATAATAAAGTGTGGCATGCATGCATGCATAAATAAAATAAAATAAATAAAATAAATAAAATTTCCTCGGAGTAAAGTAAGCAGTGATTGGTCGAATTGACGAGTCGAGGAAGTTATTGTGAACATGTAACGATAATTTATTGACTGTACTTCTGGTTTAAAACAGAACAATACATTTATTGACATTAAATTTGGTGCAGCTAGCACCTTCCTGTTTGAATTTATGACTTCTGATAATTAATATTCATATTACAAATGGCAAATCATCACTCACGCGGGTCAGGGCTCTTTTGACTGAGCCAAATTGTTCCACGTCTCTCCACATGTGCGGTGTTCAGATTTTGTGCTGTTACCACCTTCCTGTCTTGAGTCATGACTATAAAATTAATATTTACAAAATCTAGCATCTGAACTGTTATATTTCTCCCCAGCTGCCTACTCAAACCCCGCCCACACATCAATCCGACCAATCACAGTTTACCTAAACTACACCCACACTCAAGAAGGTCGCACTTAGTGACTGCAGAGAGCCTTAGTTGGTTTGTGCACATTTGATCATATTTACACACAGAAAACCTAATATCCTAACTTTGTTCTGAATGTGGAACAAAAACAGAGAAAATTCTGAGAGATAAACATCTAAGCGTGCCAATATGTCAGGCTACTTGTCTAAAAAATAAAATAAATGAAAGAGAGCGCTCCTTATCCATTATTATTATTATTTAGTGCACAAAAGTGGAAATCGGTTTGTTATCCAAATGTTCATTTTGGTTCAGTAAACTAAAAACAACCAAAAATGTTTTTTTTTGTTTTTTTTCTTTTTACATTTGCTTCAGAAGAAAAAAATGTGTGCAATAACCAAATAAATATTACTGAAATATAGCAACACATACATGATTTTACTTATTATTCATTGTGTGTAGCTAAACAGTTTTGCTACCTGTGCAAACATGGAGGCGTGTTCACGAGCGTGGCCAAAGGGGTCGATGTGCCAGGCAACACGAGGACGACCACACACTCCGAAAGTCTCATTGAGGAACCTCAGGCCTAAGGTCATCTGGTCGATGACGGCGCTGTAGTGGGTGGTGGCCTCGTCGCTCATACACCAGCCGCCGTTCACAAACTCCAGCCGGCCTGGAAGATCAGGACTTGAGTCAGGAAGTGATCCAAAACTCAAGAGTGAAATCAGCTGCGTGTGCAGCACCGGTCACGCACCTTCGTCGACCAGCTGCCTGACCGTCTGCTGCGTGCTGGAGCTCTGCTGCTTCCACCAGCGGTAGAAGAAGGCCGTCTCGACGTAGATGAACCTCCTGTCGGGATTCTTCAACAGCTGATCCACCACCGAGTCCAGGATGTACTGAACCCCAGCGTGCTGGATGTCATTACGGTCTGGACTCAAAACAGGCAAAAGTAAAGTTGGGACGTAAAAATATTATCAGATGAAAAGATGAAGCCTTGATTTGGTGTCGACAGGAAACGGAAACTTGATCTCAGCTGATACAACCCTGGCAGATTGTCTTAAAGATTTATGAAAAAACAAATAAAAAAAATACTCAAAGAATTTTCTACTTATTTTTCTCAACTATTCAGCTGCTGTTATAAGATTAACACACACTTTTTTTAAACATAATAATTCAACGAGAATCTAAAGGAAAACCTACAAAACTTAAACGTACAATCCAACCAAAATAAAAACCAGTTGAAGTGATACTGTCTTAAATTGTCCTTACCTTTATAACAAAAACTGTTTATGGGTAAACAATTTATTAAATATTAATTTATTAAATATGTGTTATTAAATATTTGTTCAACTATTTGTCAATTTTTTCAGATATCTTAGGCAAAAATACAAATATATTTAGTTTACATATTTTAAATTTCAGAATACTTAAAAGCCCTTTGGTTTTACAAAACGCCACAATTAATTTTCTTTTATAAAATCTGCAATTCATTTATTTAATGACAACTTTTGAAAAAAAGTGGCATTTTTGCCCCTTTGCATGCCCAAATTCAGTTTAAGACATTTTTGAAATGTTTCAGGCTGGAGGTTTGGCTGCTGCAACCTGCAGCTGCAAAAACAAGGCAGATGTTCATGCAGGCAAGCATAACTGCAGTGCATTGCATGAAAAAAACTGAGCTAGAAAATTAAAATAAAAAATAAAAAAGTAAGATTTGTGATTTTAAACAAAATTCAATTTAGTTGTTTTTAGATTAAAGGTAAAAATGGAGTGATTTTACAGCACCTCTCTAAAGTGAAAGTGGTGCACCACATAAGTGGCTAATATTAAAAAAATGGAGGAATAGAGATGAAAACAAAATAAATAAAAAAACATAACTGGTGATAAATGAATAATCATAAAATGTATTTAAATGTGTTTTAATGGGTCAATTGTTCCAAAAGAAACAAAAGTGTAGTTAAACTGAGTGGGTGTTAAAGGTAGCCTTAGAAACAATTCTAACAAAAGGCAAAACATTTATTTTGGTGATGCCAGTAAACATGACCAAGAAATTCTAAAAGTCTTTAAAAAAATAAGTAAAATCCAACCAAAAAAAATGTGTGGCTGACTTTTTTCCCCCAGCAAGACCCGAGGGCTAAATAATCCAACTCAAAACAAGATGACGTGTTGATCACACAGTTTACCATAAAAAATAAAAATATAAAAAAAGGTGCTGAGAAAGCAGCTAGTCACACCGTCGTGGTAAAACTTGTACAGCTGTAAAAACTGCTGACAAACAGGAAAAAAAGGAATCTAAATGAAACAGTTTCAAAGGCTGTACTTTACTGGAACGGTGCAAACTTTGCCCTTCAGAAGCCTAAAACAAAAATTATTTGTAGAGTTAAAAAATAAAGTTGCTCATTTTAAAGCACTTATCTGGAGGAAACCTGCTCAGCAATCTTTAAACCAAACAAAGATTAGGAGGCTCAAATTAAATTTCCTTTATCTTCACTCAAAGTTGTGCAACTAATTTCAGAATTTGAAGCTGGAAACAGGGTATTTTCTTAAAAGGGACAAATCTGGTATTACGTTTTATGCAAGTGCAAAAAAAAAAAGTACTTTGTGAATTTGTTTTAATGCCTAATAACGAATGTGGAGGTAAGTACATAGAAACTGAAGCRGCTTTTTTTAAAACTTTACCCTCCTGCAAAACTGCATTCATTTTAACAGGAATGCAATCAGCATTTAAATAAATTTGCTCTACATATGCTGCGCTAACCTTAGCTGTTCGGGCAATGCAAATCCATATAATACACAAATGTAAAATAGTTACTCTGTGCTTTTATAGGACTGTTATCATCAGCTGAATATAAACACTGACAACCATGTCTTTGGGAGTGACGTGTTGTAAGTGGGATGACCTTTCAGGTCATAGTTTCTCATTGACTATCAACACTACGTGAGAAAAAGACCGTCCCAAACTACAGCGGGTAAAATAAGTATTGAACACGTCAGCATTTATCTCAGTAAATATATTACTAGAGGTGCTAATGACAAGAAATTTTCACCAGATGCCGGTAACAACCCAAGTGATCCATACATACAAAGAAATCAAACCATAAATGTCCAGAAATGAAGTTATTTGTAATAATGTGGAATGGCACAGGGAAAAAGTATTGAACACACTTACTGAAATTTATCTAATACTTTGTACAAAAGCCTTTGTTGTCAATGACAGCTTCAAGACGCCTCCTGTATGGAGAAACTAGTGGCATGCATTGCTCAGGTGTGATTTTGGCCCATTCTTCCACACAAACAGTCTTCAAATCTTGAAGGTTTCGTGGACCTCTTCTATGAACTCTGATCTTTAGTTCTTTCCATAGATTTTCTGTTGGATTCAGGTCAGGTGATTGGCTGGGCCATTCCAGCAGCTTTAGTTTCTTTCTCTGAAACCAACTGAGAGTTTCCTTGGCTTTGTGTTTGGGCTCATTGTCTTGCTGAAATGTCCAGSCACGTTTCATCTTCATCATCCTGGTAGATGGAAGCAGATTTTTATCAAGAATGTCTCTGTACATTTTTTCATTCATCCTTCCTTCAATTATTTGAAGTTTGCCAGTACCATATGCTGAAAAACAGCCCCACACCATGATGTTCCCACCTYCAAACTTCACTGTTGGTATGGTGTTTTTGGGCTGATGTGCAGTGCCATTTGACCTCCAAACATGATGTGTATTCTGACATCCAAACAGTTCAATGTTGGTCTCATCTGACCAGACTATATTCTCCCAGTATTTCACAGGCTTGTTTAAATGTTGTGCAGCAAACTTTAAAGGAGCTTCAACATGCTGTTTCTTCAGTAGTGGAGTCTTGCGTGGTGAGCGTGCATACAGGCCATGGTGGTTCAGTGCATTACTTATTGTTTTCTTTGAAACAATCGTACCTGCTAATTCCAGGTCTTTCTGAAGCTCTCCACAAGTGGTCCTTGACTCTTGGACGACTCTTCTGATAATTCTTTTCACTCCTCTGTCAGAAATGTTGTGAGGAGCACCTGGTCGTGGTCGGTTTATGGTGAAATAATGTTCTTTCCACTTCTGAATTATGGCCCCAACAGTGCTCACTGGAACCTTCAGAAGTTTAGACATTCTTCTGTAACCGATGCCATCATTATGCTTTGCAACAATAAGGTTGTGAAGGTCTTGAGAGAGCTCTTTACTTTTACCCATCATCAGATGGTTCTTGTGTGATACCTGGCCATCATTTGGGACTGAACCAGCTGATATTAACTTGCACTGACAAGGGGCAGGCTTGGTTTCTAATTACTGAGAGAGTTCAGCTGGTGTCTTGGCTTTCCATGCCTTTTTACACCTCCCTTTCTTCATGTGTTCAATACTTTTTCCCTGTGCCATTCCACATTATTACAAATAACTTCATTTCTGGACAYTTATGGTTTGATTTCTTTRTATGTATGGATCACTTGGGTTGTTACCGACAACTGGTGAAAATTTCATGTCATTAGCACCTCTAGTAATATATTTACTGAGAAAAATGGTGACGTTTTCAATACTTATTTTACCAGCTGTATGTAATGAGCGATACGCTATCTCACGTCGTTGGAGTATAGTGAACACGTCAAAAATAAATACAATAAACAAGACATGACATTTTTAATACATTGGTTAAGTTTCACCTTTGAAATTTGCTGTAAATTAATGATTTTCCATCCATTTTTTTAAAAACTAAAACTTCATACAGCTTAAATAAATGTTTGTGATAAAACCCACCAACAATTGATACATTTCATCAGGTGGGTATGAATCTGACAGTAAGATTTTACCTTAGTGTGTCATTTTGTAAATGCACAGCAATGCCAAATGAAAGAAAACTAGAAGCACAGAATTGTTCAAGAAAAGTAAATTCAGTGAGGTTATGTCATGTGATAAAGAAGAGGTCTGACCTCCATAGAAGTACTGGTCCACAGTCTTGAGCCAGCCAACATCGTCATGTGTGTGAGGAACCAGGTGAACATTCAGCATGTTGGCTTTGGTGGAGTGACATGACTACACGGGCACATAAACACATTTTATGACAAAAAATAAAAAAGACTAAATAAAAGCACCCTTTTCTCCTGGTTAACACTGCTTTGATTTATACATTTTTACAGACTCAGCACTGTTTAATGACTACGAAGGCTTTTCTAAAAGGCTGTTACAAAGGAGGGAAGCCCCCTCAGTAAAACTTCCGCTTAAATTGCCAGCGCACAAAACTAAAATTAGCAACTTTAGCTATGATAAACAAACATTAAAACACTAAGCAGGATGGCAGCTAACCTGGTATCCGCAGGTGGTTGGATCTTTCTCCTGCTGGTTTATCGGTAAACCAAAAGCCCCGCTGAAGATAAACAACAGAGCCACCGCTAAACACCGGGACCTGGCCGCCATGTTGCAGACTGACATCAAATCATATGACATCTGTTTATAAGAGCATGGTCACGTGTTTTCAATTTCACGTGGCGGGGAAAAATTTGTTTAACTTTACCCCGAGTCATGACTCTCAGGCACAGGTGACGCAGTAACAAAGAGTTTAGATTGAACAAGATGAGTCGCTGCAAACCAGGCAGAAACATGTCTTGAAATACACATTTTTAACAAGATGAAAATAAAACTATGCACGTCTGTATGGGGTTCCATTTGTGCCATAAATATGTTATTAAGCCTTAATCTGTTGTTAAAGCTCGTGTTGACACATAAGGTTGTTTTGTTCCATCTATACAACTGTACAAATGTGCCAAAACCATGCCTATTCGTCAAAACTTACAACATTTTGTTGTAGGTAGAATGAACTGACTAATTGAGTTTTTTTCTAGAAACTAACATTGTTAATACAAATTATGAAGTCCTTGCATTTTGTTGGAATTTACTGTTCACGTGACCTCTTTTTCTTCTTCAAAAACTTTGAGCTTTGGATGGTATCATTGACCTTTGAGACCTTTACTACGTGCTGACATGACTGCATGACTAAATGTCAACAGACTGTCGAAAATGATCCAATCATGCTGCCTAAAGACTAAATTTGTAGTACTGAGTGACAGTGATGACGTCTAAAGTTCTGTCAAAGGAATGAAAAACAGTTTGCACAATTTTTAGCTTTGTGAGATAATGGGTCATTATGCTCTCATTTATCTTTGAATCAAATAAATCCGAAACTTTGTACGGCAAGTATTTGCTCTGGCAGTTTGCTCATTCTCCTGTTTATGTGCAGCTGTGCAAAACGTGCACTCTAAAAAAATGTAACCAGGAGCTGTGTTGTCTGTCCTTACTAATTGTTGATCTGTCCTATTGGATTCAATGACATCATAAAGAAAAGCTAATAAAAAGATATTGTTAACGTGAGAATTTTTTTTGAATCACGAATGTCCTGGGGCAGCACGATGGCTCAGTTGGTAGAACTGTTGCCTCTCGGTTGCCGGATTGGGTTTGTTAGAAGTAGGAATGCACCAATACAGACCAATATCGGGTCCGATGCCAACATTTTACAAGTAGCTACTCGTACTCATTCAAAATGCCCCAAAACACTGAACCAATACCATTTTTTGGAGTGGATGTTCACATTTTAAAAATACTTCCAGACTGTCGTTATTGTGACTCGCATGCGCCGTTTACAGGATTAAACAACAGGTTTCTACAGTGAATGCTACTTCTTAGCTTGTTAATTGTGAAGTTGTTATTCAAGCTGAACGGGTAAAATAATTATCTGACATGCTTGTTTARTTCACTGTTTATGTTTTAACCTCCCTGTGGTCAGATGCTCCGGTGAAGCTTGTATTTTATAAAACGTGAGCGACGTGACGCGCTGCAAGTAAAGCTAACACAAGTATCGATCTACTTTAGTTTTGGCGTGGTCCGACACTACTACTGTCAGATGTTTCTATGATTTTGCTGTCATCAAAGAGGTGGAAAATTCAAAGAAAAAGATTTCTGTTCTTTAGCTGAGGACGTGTGGTGTTACAATGAGCTGGAAGTGATCCAACTAAAGTATTGATCCAGAACTTTAGTTTCGAWATGGTTCGACACTGTTGCTATCAGATGTTTCTGTGGACTCTCAGTCATCCAGGACACGGATGGCTGTTCTGTAGCTGAAGACGCGTGGTGCTACAAGATTTAAATTGCATGACTTGAGGTTAGTGCCATTATTACTTGGATCAATCTGTAAAACCCCACCAGACAGACTGTCTGAGAAATGAGGTATGACTGTTTATGCAAGTGGTTCTCAATCCTGGTCCTCGAGGACCACTATCCTGCATGTTTTCGATGTTTTCCTGCTTTGGTACATTTGATTTGATTGACAGGCTTCTGCAGATCTAAAAACCTGCTGAGGAGCAGGGAAACAACTAAATCATGCAGGATAATGGTCCTCGAGGACCAGGATAAACCACTGGTTTAAACTGAGCTTGATTTTGACAAACATTAGATAAGTTTCTAATTTAGTGCTAGATTTTTTATTTACTTAATTTAAAACCAAAACAAATTCATATACAACAAAATAATCCACATCAAATAAAATGAAAGTAGCAGAAAGAAGAAAAAATCTTATAATATCTGTTATATACTGATATGTGATAATAAAACAAAACAAAAACTTCAGCTCCTCAAACAGCAGCTCTCGTAAATACAAATTTTACAATTTCATATTTCATTAGCAAATTAACTTTTATCATTCTTTTAAACAAATTAATTGAGCCAGCATTTTTTGTAATCACTATCCTGATTATTCCACAAGCTTATTCCTTTGACTGTTCTTCAAATTTGTTTGAATTTTAGGTTTCACAAACATCCCTTAATATTATAATAACCAAGTAAGTTGTAACTCAGTAGTAGCTACTTGTATCAGTACTCGGTATCGGCGAGTACCAAATCTGAAGTACTTGTACTCGTACTCAGTTTGAAAAAAAAACTTGCATCAGTGCATCCTTGGTTTGAAGGTTCTCGCCATACATGCATGGGTTTTCTCTGGGCACTCCAGTTTCCTCCCACAAGTGAAGTGAAGTGAAGAAGCGGGTAAAGATAACAAATTAATGAAAGTTCTGGAAAAAACACTTTTTGAGTCCTAGCTAAGTAACCAAACAACTCTCAGGACTCTTTGCAGTTAGTTAATTTTTGCTAAAAATGGCAGTTAAATTTGTCAAAAATATCTTTAGCAAGCCTGTTCTTTGGTACTTAAAAATGCAGATATCTCTGCAATTATCCGGAATATTGACTGTCTGAAAATCAGTCCACAGTTTAACTGAAAAGGTTAGTCAGCAGCTCATGAACACTTTAAAGATTCGTAAACTCAATTTATCTCCACCCTTTGGACATTCAACGCAACTCAAAAGTCTAGTAATTTAGAGCCATCCATTTTGTCTTCCTGTTCAGAGTCACATGGAGCTGGTGTGGATCTCCACAACAATCAGTGTGTAAGAAGGGAGGTATGCATTCCAATTTAAAATCAATTTGGAATCTCCAATAACCTCAGATGTATGTTTTTGGAATGCAAAACTAGACTACTCAATGACAATCCACACACACATGAAATTTAAATATACAGAAAGATGTTGAACATCTTCTGGAGGGGGTTTATTTTCCACAGCTGTCTGTCAGTGTAGTAGCAACAGAGCCCATGATTGAAAAAAATACTTTACTAATAAAGAATGATTCTGTGCTARAGACTGACCTTTTTTTCAAAGAGCTGATGGGAGGAAGAAGAATGCTGCACAAACTGTTCATATAACAAATGTTACACATTATGTAGTAGTAGTAGTAGGAGTAGTAGTAGTAGTAGTAGTAGTAGTAGTAGTAGTAGTAGTTTATTCATTTCATTTGCAATATGCATTATGTTGATGAACATTCACCTAAAGGCTCTTACCTCTCAGCTGCAACATACTGTAGGTCATTACAGAACTTTCTTCAWACTCACTGAAATAATTATTGTTGTGGTTTATTTTCACAGAAATAAAAGTGTTTCCATTTCTGAAAGTAATTTTAAATGTTCATTGCAGTGATGGTTTTACCATCATCTTCAAACTGCTTCTTTATTTCTCATATTTTAATTTTCTTCTTTTTTCCTTTTTGTCACTCCAGCCAAACGGCAAAGGGAGTGAGATGATGTTTTTGTCCTCACCTGTGTGTTAGCAAAATATCTCACAAACTGATTGATGTAGAACTCAATTTTTCAGATATTGAGCTAAACCTTTATGCTTTAGGAGCTGAGAATTATTTAC
>NW_013952718.1:419931-426921 GCF_001266775.1 Austrofundulus limnaeus | reverse complement strand
ATATTGAACAATTACTTTTATATAACAGATCACAGCGAAGACAAAGTGTTGTGATAGTAAATATGTTAATTAAAACACCCCCCCCCCCAAAAAAAATACATTCAATCATATTTTTCAGCAACAAACACTTGTATTGAAAATTTGTCAAAACTTTACAGATTAAAAAGATAAAGGTCACTTAATGGTATTTTTCTTCAATATGCACAATCACAATTCAAGGCAAACATTCTGTAGTGTTTCTTTGTCTGATAAGAATCCACTTTAATAATTTGTTTAAAGGCCTTACACAGTGCTCAGTCAAGGTGATCATCATCTCCTGTAATCAAAAGTGCTTTTAAGAAACACCTGAACATATCTATGCCATAACAAACCACTGCTGTGGTCAGGATCAGATGAAAGGGAAGGTGAGGTCAATGGAAAACTGCACAATAATTGTGGTTTCAAGTGGATTGTTGTCCTAAGAGAAGCTGGATTGATTGTGTCTGTTGGGTAAAAGTTTAAAGCTCTTGTGACCGACGTGTCGCATGTGAAACCAGTTTAGTTCTTGTAAAAAAATAAAAATAAAAAAATAAAATTTACCTTGACTTAACAGCTAGGTAAGGATCTGATTACATCTGACATTTGGTTGAATTGGAAGACATGCAGTTTGTGTTCTAAAGAATTTAAAGTCAAAACCATTTTAATAAATAAAATCAGAATAAACCGAATGCTGGTGATGAAACAGAAAGTTGTCCTCTGATGTTTCTGTCTACACTGAATGCCAAATTGTTATACAAATTGTATTTGTCATGAAGACCCGCTTTTTTGTTTTTAATTTAAAATCATGGATGTTGTTGTGTCTCCTGGCTCGATGGATTACTGAAATCAACCTGTGATGATTAGCTTGCCAGGTGAGCTCATTAAAAAAGTACTGAAGGACTTTCCACTTTATTAAGCAGATCACCATTATCAAGCAATATGGCAAAGAAAATGGATCTCTCTGCTGCCAAAAAAAAAGTAAAATAGTTGAATGCCTTGGATAATGTATTAAAACCTTAGATATTTCAAGAAAACTTAAGCATGATTATTATACTGTTGAGAGATTTGTAGCTAATTCAGAGCACATGAGTTTGTGCAGATAAAGTCACATCGAGGAAGGTTTAAATTCAGTTTCAAACCATTAAATTCGTTTTCAAACCAATGCATTCAATTTCAAATTGTGCACATTCAGATTCAATCTGAGCAATTCAAATTCAGTTCCTGCTGGCACAAGATTTAGCCCATAAAAACCATCTTTGTGTTTCAATGCACCTCATGCTGCAACACCGCTGCATCTCATGGTGTGGCCCCCATCTTCCCCTGACCTCAACTCTGATTGAGAACCTCTGGAGTAACAGATTTATGAGGGTGGGAGGCAGTTCACATCCAAACAGCAGGTCTGGGAGGCTATTTATTCTGACATGCTGCAAAGAATTCAAGTAGAAACTCTCCAAAAACTCATCAGTTCAAGGGATCATACATTAAAATGTAACCTGATCTGTTAACAGGTTTTTGATTGAAATAGCTTTTAATTTCAGTGAATATGACCTCCTACTGCTGCACATTCAACAAATGACCATTCTCAGTTCTTCACAACTAATAAAACATTTTGTAACTCTGTTGTGAAGAATAATTTGGAAGCTTGCATTTTGAGTTTTTAACTTTAGAAAATACAGATATTATCAATAACATTACACTCTAACAGCTGATGACTTGAAATTTGTCATTTGCATCAACTATTCAGGAACATCAGAGAAAAATCTAATTTG
Source organism: Austrofundulus limnaeus (assembly GCF_001266775.1). NCBI lineage: Eukaryota > Metazoa > Chordata > Actinopteri > Cyprinodontiformes > Rivulidae > Austrofundulus > Austrofundulus limnaeus. The sequence continues at coordinate 425,134 of NW_013952718.1, read as the reverse complement.
CATAATAATTTGGAATGCAGTTTAATGATAAAGATGACCTCTCTGCTCCTTTTTTGTTACATTTTTAGTTTCAAATTCATCTGCAGAGAGAAGAGCCTCGTTCTTCACAGGACAAACAGGAATGAATGATGAGGGTGATACCATTTGGTTCTACTGCCCTCCTTCAGAGGGGGCAGATCAACAGCGTGGAGTCCAAATCCAGACGGAAAGCCGGATACAGAGGCTGAGAGAACTGGAAGTTAAACGTGTGAAGGAGCACCACAGTGTCCGACACGCTATAGAAGGACAAGGCCCCTTTCTGATGCTCCAGTAGCACGCCGATCCTCTGGGAGGTGGGTGTCGCCATCGTGGTCTTTCGGTTATCATGCCAAGCAGCAAAACCGGTCCGTGTAAACCTCAGCCTCCATGAGTTCTCATTGCGCCCGAGCAGGGAGGGCTTCCCACCACCTTTACGTACGATTGACAGCGATGTAACGCCGATGTCGACCCATCCCCCGCCCCTCCACTCCACCTCCCAGTACCTGGAAACCCCAGACAGACCCTCCCTACACAGGACCTGTGTCACCGAGTCAAAACGGTGTGGGTGAGGGGCGTAGGGCTGAGCCTCCTTGCCACAGTGAGCGCCTGCTGGCTCCTCCAGAAGAACCAGGGCAGGGTGGGCTGTATTGGGGTCCAATGACAGCTGACAAGAGACTGAAAAAGGAAAGAAACAATAAAAGAGGCAGGGGTTTAGATTTTTACAATCCCCCCTAAAAGAAAAATTATTTCTTTTAAGAATCCTGGTCAAGAAACATATAAAAGCACCAATGATGATTTATTTGTACTTAGAAGTTGGAGTGTTGCAATTCAAGTTGGGAAAACATCAACTGGAATGCCCCTAAAATCATAAAACCAGCTAAACCTGAAAATCCAAAATGGCTGCTTCATGTATAAGGGCTGGTAATAACCATGGTAATAAATGGCTATAAGTGTTTCACCAAGGGCTGGGCAATAAAACAATAACAATATCTACTGTCATAGACATGTGATACACATCAACAGAAAATATTGTATATCAGATAACATGTTGATCATTTCACTGAACTTTAATCCAGAACCGCACTGCATTCTGGGTGATGCAGGCATTAGCCAATCGATGTCTCACTGCCCAACTAAACAAGGTTGGTGTCTAGGTGACATGCACAGTTTCATGTTTCACCACCGTGCCTCAGAACTGATTTAAAATAAAAAAGAACCATGTAGAGGGGAAGGAGAAAATGAGTACAACAGCTCAAGAGAAAACTGTGGATAAAAGAGGAAAAGTCCGTCACCAGTTTAGCACTATTTTGGATATTTTAAGAACGACAAGAGTCAGGCCGATGTTGTCTGCAAATTATGCAAAGTCACAGTCATTGACATCTGGCAGTGGAGCAAYGCACAAACAGGAACAGACAACCATCAAGAAGTACTTGGCAGTAGTACCATATTATTTGAYAGCTTTTCATGGTTGTGTAGACCTCTTTTTAGAGGTTAAAGATTATGTTTAAAACAGGTCTATTCAACAAAATGCCCCCCCCCCCCTACACCCCCACACACACACACAGGTTTGTTTCTGTATCACTGTTGGGACTGTGGATTGACTTCCATTCTTTTTCAGGTAATTTTAAAGCCTAAGCCCCACAATTTACCCTAAAATTAACCTAAACTCAATTCACACCTTAGTCCTAAACCTACCCCCCCAACCCATAATTAGCATCTGTACCCGTGCATTGGTCCCCACAATGCACATTTGGTCCCCTCGAGGTTGCCTTTTTGTGGAAAATTGTTCCCACGATGTAGCAAAAACATGCCCCCCCACCCCCATAAATGGTAAGCAAAACACTACTACTGCACCACCAGTTAAATAGCCTTCGTTTAAAATGAAAATAATTAAATTCAGCCTTTTTTCTCCTGTTTCTCATTTCAAATATGTAAAACAAATAACTTATCAATAACTATCAGTATCGACTGGTTTGAAATGCGTTTATCGTGACACATTTTTCAGCATACTGCCCAGCCCTAATGTCATTCAGTTTGTATCTCATTAAACCAGTTGCAGATAAAGTACATAACTACCTCTGTAAAAAACGTTGTTGCTACAAAGTTTAAATGTATAAAATAAATGCATGGTTATCAATTTGTACTGCTAAAAGAATAACCAAATTAGGAAAGATGGTTGAATGATGGATGAATACATAGTTTAAGCCAGAAACACTTTTACCAATTGTTACAGTCAGTAAACTACTGTAAGTAAAACTTMGTTAAGAGGATTATTACTTTCTAAAGAAAATGCATTTTACACACTGTTAGCTGACTGAAATATTAACTGAGTGAAGCATTTTAAACTTAAAAATTTGGGGGATTAATTTTTTTATCATTGTTGTTGTGGAACAGATATTTGGGTATTCACAAAATAAGTAAGTAAGTAAGTAAACCGTATTTCTATAGCACCTTTCGCAGACACAAACATCACAAAGTGCTTAACAGAGAGCAAAATAACTAAAAAAACAATAAAACAGATCACAAATATAAAAAACAATAATTAAAAAACAATAAAAAGCACATTAACTAAAAGCCTGTCTGAATAAAAATGTCTTAAGAAGTTTCTTAAAAGAGTCAGTAGAATCTGAGCAGTGAAGGGACAGAGGGAGAGCGTTCCAGAGCCTCGGGGCCACCACCTGAAAAGCTTTGTCTCCACGGGTTTTATAATGGGTTTGAGGGACCACCAGCAGCATTTGATTAGAAGACCTCAAAGTCCTGGATGGACAGAGAGGCTTTCAGAAGGTCCRGTATGTATTTGGGGGCCTGACCATGAAGCGCTCTGAAAGTTAAAACTAAAATTTTAAAATGACTCCTCAAATGCACAGGAGCCAGTGCAGAGAGGCTAAAACAGGTGTAATGTGGGCTCTCCTGTGGGTCTTTGTTAATAACCTCGCTGCAGAGTTCTGCACAGACTGAAGCCGAGCCAAGGAGGATTTGTTTAGACATGTAAAAAGACTGGTACAGTAATCTAAACGAGAAGAAATAACATGAAAAACCATCTCGAGTTCCTTCTGTGACACARAAGATCTCAGCTTTGAAATGTTTCTTAAATATTAAAAACAGTTACGAACTAAAGTTTTACAATGGCTGTCAAAAGACATGGAACTATCAAAGACAACACCCAGATTTCTGAGACTATTTTTCACTGAAGGRGTTAAAAAAGCAAGGTGCTGCCTGATTACAGGGATTTTATCATCAGGGGCAACAATACGAGTCTCTGTCTTGTTTGCATTTAACTGCAGGAGGAAAATGGATAATTTAATCTTGTAAAATACAAAGTTTGAARGTAGTTCGAACAGTTACCTCTACCGCCACACACATGCACACAACTTCACTTATTGATGTAGAATTGAAGCTTTTGGAGTCAACTTTATTTGAAGAAATTTGAAGTACTCACATCTGAGCAAAGCTGCTCTCATCCTCTGATCAGGTGACTGCAAGGACAAAATGGACAGAGGGAACCAAACTGTCCCTGCTGTAACAGGAATGAGTAAATGACAAAAACAGACACAAGAAGGTACTGAAAATCTGTGACAGAGTTATGGGAAAGTGTTTTTACTACAATGTGTACATTGGAAACTGTTGTTAGAAACTAAAATGCAGCAAAAGTGAATATAAAGATAATCACGTACTGTTTGAATAACAGAACAAGTCAACAATTTAAAAAAAGTACTGTATGTTTGCATCACTGCACAGGGCAAACAAAGAAATAGGAAAAATGCCTGCATTCAGTTTACAGCTTGGTTATTATAAAAYCAAGCTGGTCCTCTGTAAGTCCAGGCCTCAGCAGCAGACTACAAGAAAACCAGACTAAGCGTCAAAGTTATCTGATTATACAGTATATTCCTCTTTTAAAGTCATTTGCATCATTGCCACAAAACACCAAATTCAACCAAAACAAAGACTTTCTTTGGTAAAAAACTCTTTCAGAAAGCCATACCACCCTGCTGTCCCACTCACCTCTACTGTTATGTTGCACCAAAGGTTGCTGAGGTTTGGAGTTCTCCACAGTCTGGCCACCTTTAACACGCAACAGAATTTATTTTTATATTAAGAAAATAAAACAACAGGAGAGAATATTAGCATGTCCTTGTTTTAAACAGGGCAGTATGGTTAAGAAGAGGCAAGGAATGATTTTTGTACAAATAGAATTTTGTGAAAGAAATGCATGTCACCCACTGCTTTGGATACCTGAGTTTTAAACAAACATGTATAATTAGTTAGTGCTCACGGAGTCAATTAAGCTATGGCTGCCATCTTGAATTAGGCTGACTCGAAAAAGTTAATTAGATGTAAACATACATAGTGATTACTTCTTGAGAGGTTTATTAAAATCCATCCAGTGGTTTAAAAATATATTTTTCTTACAGGCAGACACATCCACATGCATTGATGACTCTTATAGTAGGGGATGATTAAAATACATAACATATCTAGTCTAAAAGGTGGTTAGGGTCAACTTCAGATTGTTGAATTGAAGTCCGTCCATCCGCACATCCACCAATTTATTTCCAGAGTCAGGTCTTGATCTTGCCCTTGTTCCAGAGTCAGGTCTTGGGGCAGCAGCTTGAGTAGAGAAGCCTAGACATCTCTTCCCCAGCCACCTCTTCCAGTACTTCTGGGAGAATTCCAATGCAGGCCAGCCAAGAGGCATAGTCTCTCCAGTGTGTCCTTGGTCTTCCTTGGGGGGTCTTCCTCAAGTTGGACATGCCTGAAGCACCTTCTTATTAAGGTATCCATCCTGTACCAGATGCCTGAAMCACCTCAATTGGCTGCTCTTGATGTGGAGGAGCAGCGGCTCTAGGTGTTTTTCCACAGGCTTGCTTGTCTACGGTTCCACCCCACTCAACACCAGTTTAAAGTGTTTCTTACCCCCCCACCCCCACCCCTGTGAAAAGATAACTCCGCCCCAAGGTGAAATTTGAAAAATGCATCAAAGTGGGAAGGGGAGGGGGTGTGGGTGGGGAAGGGGGGTTAGAGAGCGGAGGTGTGGCCAGGATGAGAGAACGTGACAGCTAGCATTAGCATAATTGACGCTACATGGAAAGTGACCACAGTATCACAGACAGTTCCATCTCTGAACGTCTGAGGTGGAGGATTTTCACCCCACACCAGCACCGGACAGAGCAGGAGGAACGCTCCG
>NW_013952718.1:411888-419275 GCF_001266775.1 Austrofundulus limnaeus | reverse complement strand
GTTTTTAGACCAAATATTACAGATTTGAACAAATACGCACAAAAACATCAAAATTAGCACAGAAACTGTACTATATAACATTTTAGACACATTCTAGACAGTTTATCAGCTAAATAAAGTTAATTTTTGGGTAATTTACTCTTTAAGATCTTGCCACTGTYGACTCCCACCCACCATTCAGCCCAGTTTGTGGAACCTCCTCAGAGGTAGTACTGTGGTAGTACTGTTTGGGGCATGGTGTTCTGAAGTGTGTAGTAGTTGCTGATTTGGCCAATCATTATGGCCAAATCAAAATGCAAGCATTGTCAATCTCCAGCCGCTTCACRCTCAGCTGCGAACTGAAGAGAGCTGAAGATCATGGCACAATGATGCCAACAGGATCACATCATCTTCAAATAACAGAGACGGAATTTTGAGGCCACTGAATCAGATTCCCTCCGCCCCCTGGTTGCGCTGAGAAATTATGTCCATTACAGTTGTGAACAGAATCTGTGACAACTTGATGTGGAGGAGCAAAACTCCCACCCTGAAGGGGTGAAGGGCTTACCGTCGGCAATGTGAACCAAACTCTCGCACCGCTTGTATAAGGCATGAATGGCCCCTTAATAATGGATCCACGTGCCCATACTCACWGATCATCCCCCACAGTGTACCTCAAGGAACATGGTTGAATACCTTCTCCAAATCCACAAAACACATGTAGACTGGATGGGCAAACTCCCATGACCCCTCAGGACCCTTGGGGGTAAAGAGCTGGTTCAGTGTTCTACAGCCAGGATAGAACCTGCATTGTTCCTCCTGAATCTGAGGTTTWACCATCAATTAGATCTTAGACTGGTCTAATTTCTTTTTACAGATTTGAAGCCAACAGAATCTAAAAAAAAAACACACATGTTAGAATGGGAGGGGCAAAAAGTTGCTAACAATAACTCTTATATCATGTTTAGGTCAAGAAATATCCTAAAATGTTATAAAATATAAAAGAAAGTATTTATTGGTGATTTAGCTTTAAATGCTTAAACATTAAAGGTTGCACATTGAAATTTTAGATTTTAAAGATGATGAATTGGTCAAAAATGTGTAATATCAGAAGGATTTTGTTTACATAGTACAACAGTGTCCTCTGGTGACTTTAGGTCTTAGTGACCCATTACATACAATAAGAACAGGAAGACCAAGTCGTTGATGAAACCTGGCACATATTATCAAAAAGAAAAAAAAATAAGTAGGTCCTCTGGATGGGTTCTTCTTTAGTGAAACGTTTCATCTCTCATCCAAGAGACTTCTTCAGTCTGATGAGTTTCAGGTAAACTCAGCCTTAAAAGCACTGCCTCCACATGGTGGACAAACAGGTCAGTCACATGCAAAAGAGGATCATGGCTTAACAATAGGCTTGATTAGTTCTATTGTTCATAGAGGGTCATGTGCCCCTTCACCTGACTTATTAGTTTGAATGCTGTGGTTCTTAGGTGTCGTGTCATGTGTATGTAGTGAATGCAGGTGGGGCTCAAAGTCCCCTTGTTTTTGTGTGAAACGTTTCACTAAAGAACCCATCCCTACTTATTTTTTCTTTTTGATTTTTTCTACCTGGATTACTGAGATGCATCAGGACATTCTGGCACATATTACTTAATCATGGAGTTGATGTCTCCCTCAATAGTGTTTATGTTTTGGCAAAATGTTTTTGTTTTTYTGCTCCTAGTTTGCAGTTGTATTTAAAATTTAAAGTCAGTGAAAATCATCATTATTAATGATAACTCTTTATTCTTTAACTTCCAAACTATTTACCCAGTTTCTTTGAAATGAGATCAGTTTAACGGAATTCAATTAAACTAAAGGAGGCTAGAATTAATTGAGCTGAAAATAATTCAGAGTTTATTGGGTCAGACAACGCTCAGACCTCTTTAACATTAATATTTAACTGTTTACTGTCCCGTTGCAGTGTTAAATGTCATGATAATGCCTCTGACATGATTCTCTCAAAGTGTGTGTGTGTGTGTGTGTGTGTGTGTGTGTGTGTGTGTGTTTTACCATACTATCTTGGACAAAGTTCCCATTATCTGGAAAACTATCATAAAATAGAATTTAAGTTTACATGCCACTGTGGTAATTAAGTTTTTATCTTACTTCTTGACAATAAAAATCTACTAATCCAGTATTTAATTGTGCCTGCTGCGCTTAAAATTCACAGGGACTATCTGTGATTTGAATATYGTGAATATTTCATCATCTTTGGTGTCTGTTCTTCCATCTGTAGGTCGTCTACCTCCACGACAAATTCTGTCCACCTCCTCCCAGCAGATTTCTTCCATGCGGCTGCGAAGCTGGCACAGWGCTTTCCTGGCATCACTGAAGGTCTCTGCGGGCCGGCTAAAGGCTCCGGAGCGCTGATCAGTGGTGAGACAGATGTAGAGCAGAGGGGACGCCTGAGTCAATAAACACAAACAGCGGAAAATTAACTTCCAGTGTCAGACAGCAGTTTCCACAATTCCTTGTAAAATTGAATTTGAAATKAGCACTCAGGCCCATGCAGCTGACCCATTCCTTCCTCTCATGCTTCTTTCTCCACCATCCCTTATCTGGAGCACTTCTGTTGGAGCAGACTCTGGTTAGTCCGTTAGTCCGTCAGGTCTCCAGGATGCACCAACCCTGAGCTACTTGTCTTCTGAGAGAACAGAGTTCTCAAGTGAGGCTAAAAAGGTCTGATGTGGCAGGTCCCTTATGATCGGGTCATATTCTTCAAAGTGGTTAATACAAAAAGAAATGCAAAGAAACAACTGTGGTAAATAAATTAAACACTAGACAGATAGTGAAGGACGGCTGAAATTTTCCCAAATTGAGTTGTTAAAGCTAACAAAACACTGCGTAAAGGTTTGCTAGCTATAAGCAGAAAGTAGTAAAGCATTAGATAAAGCTAAACGTAAAAAAACACAAGAGTAGTAAAAGACTAACTAAAAGCCAAAAGTAGTAAAATGGTAGCTAGAAGCTAGAAGTAGCAAAAAGCTAGCTAGAAAAGCTAAATATAAGTAAACAGTAAGAAAAGTAGCAAAAGGATAGCTGAAAGCTACAAGCAGACTGATACATAAAAATGAAAGCAGCCAAGCAATAGCTAAAAATTTCAAAAAGCTAGCTATAGATCAACAAAATGTTAGCTAAAAGTATCAAATCATCTAAATACATAAGTATCAAAATGCTAACTAAAAGCTAAAAGAAGCTTAATTCTAACAGAGAATCAAAAGGCCWATTAGAAGCGAAATGTAGCAAAGCCAGGTAAAAGATAAAAAAGCTAGCAGAAAGCTAAAAGTAGCAGAATATTTCTTAATAGTGCAATCATAATTAAAAGCTTAAAGTAGCAGAAGAGTGGTTAAAAGCAAAAAATAATCAAGTATGATGCAGAAGACTTCAAACAGAACAWTGTTTTTAATGGGACTGAAGAGATCTCAATTGCTTTCTATAGGGAAACATTTGTAAAAACAGTTAGAAATTATGACATGTAAAAATAAAAAAATAGTTATAGCACCCTTCTCCTTAAAAGAGACGTATTTTTTGGGATATAAATGGCTAATCTAGCACACAATATGCAGGAGAATGCAAAAATTGTCATTTTTTATTTTTTAGTAATTTCTAAAAAAAGAATAAATAAACTTTCTTAGTTCTTTCTTTATTGTTTATTTACATGGGAACAAGTGTGAAGAATAAATAAATACAAAACACTAAAAACATTTACAGCCTTAGCTAGTTTGCATTGCAAAATCCTAACTCCCTTCAGTATGCTTTTTTATATTAAAAGACAGCAATATAAATGTATTAGTTCTTTTATCTTCTTTGTGTATTTGCCATTTCTGTGTTCTTCACCATCTTCTACAAAAACATTMAAAAGTGTTTCCAGTATCAATAAATCTTCTGCTTCCAGGTCATCTTCTCTTACACCTGAAAAAAAGACTACCACCCAGCTCACCCATCAGTTATGAACTGATTATTACATCGTGCCTTCTTTTTCCTCCTTACCTGTAAAAAAAGAGCGCTGTCCTCAGTTTTCAGCAGCAGGCTGATCTCCTCGTCTCTCCTCCTCAGCTCCTGTAGGTCTTTCTCCAGGAGCTCAATGTCTCGTTCTGCTCTCCCAATTACTGCACGCTCCTTTGCCTCTAACATCACTTGGACCTACGTTACAAAACAAAACATCGAATAGTTGCCTGACAGACAATGAATGAGATGAAAACGTGTTGTCAAGCAATCTGTTGGGCAAACTCTAACTCATACCATAAAAATAAAATCAATGACAAAAGTGATTACATTTACAGTCAGGTGTTTTTTTTTTATTCATTTAGAACACAGATGTTTAATTCCTTCTTGATAATTCAACTAAAAGCAGGAGCCCTGCATTTTTAAAAGTTTTTAGTTAAGTGGTTCCCAACCGTTTTAGACTTGTGTACACACTGAGCCATTTTGTCATACCACTAGTACCCCTCAGTCAAACGTAATGATGATTCTCCAAAACTATAATGTACTACGACTGATTATTAAAAGAAAATTATTTATTTACACCCAAAGAAAATTTAGTTCTCAGGAATTGTATTTTATTCAACTCAAATTAAACATAAATAGAAAAATGTTGCCTTGAAAGTGAATAAGTAACTAAATAAACTAAAACCAGGTAACGCAGGTGCAGAAAATAGCAGCATCCAAAATATACTGTATTGTTCAAAATTTGTCAGAAACTCATCCAAATGAGAACAATCCATGGGATTCCACGTTTTATACTGGATTCCATTTTGTGTTAATTCCGTGATTCTGACTGCAATTTCTGCATTGCAGAAATCATAGGGCCCTACAAATCTCAAGTCTCATTTTTAAGTATAATTTTGCAAAACTAGRAAAATTTCCCATGTACCCACTGTAATCACACACACATGGTTGGGAATATCTGCTTTAAAAAGCATAAAGGGTTGAAGGAGCTGTCTAAGCTCCTGAAAGTGCTGGAATGTTTCAGGACCTTGGAAAGTGTGAAGGGCTGAATGAGCTGTCCAAGGACCTGAGAGTACTGGAATGTTTCAGGAACTTGGACAGTGTGATGGGCTGAAGGAATTGTCCAGGTCCTGAAAGAACTGGAATGTTTCAGGACCTTGGAGAGTGGGAAGGACTGAAGGAACTGCCCAAGGTCGTGAAAGTACTGGAATGTTTTAGGACCTTGGACAGTGTGAAGGGCTGAATGAGCTGTCCAAGGTCCTGGGAGTAATGGAATGTTTCAGGAACTTGGACAGTGTGATGGGCTGAAGGAATTGTCCAGGTYCTGAAAGAACTGGAATGTTTCAGGACCTTGGAGAGTGTGAAGGACTGAAGGAAATGTCCAAGGTCCTGAAAGTACTGGAATGTTTTAGGACCTTGGGCAGTGTGAAGGGATGAAAGAACTGTCCAGGRTCCAGAACAAGCTGAAATGTATCAGGACCTAAGACAGAGAGAAGGGCTTAAGAAACTRTCCAAGGTCCTGAATGTGGCRGAATGATTCARGACCTTATACAATGTGAAGGGCTGAAGGAACTGTGCAAGGTACTGAAAGTACTGGAATGTTTTAGGACCTTGGGCAGTGTGAAGGGCTGAAAGAACTGTCCAGGGTCCAGAACAAGCTGAAATGTTTCAGGACCTCAGACAGAGAGAAGGGCTTAAGAAACTGTCCAAGGTCCTGAAAAGCTTGAATGTTGCAGGACTTTAGATAGTGTGAACGGCTGAAGGAACTGTCCAAGGTCCTGAAAGAGCTGGAATGTTTTAGGACCTTGGACAATGTGAAGGACTGAAGGAACTGTCCAAGGTCCTGAAAGTACTGGAATATTTTAGAAACTTGGACAGTATGAAGGGCTGAAGGAACTGTCCAGGGTACTGAAAATACTGGAATGTTTTAGGACCTTGGGCAGTGTTGAGGGATGAAGGAAACGTCCAGGGTCCTGAATGTGCTGAAATGTTTCAGTACCCTGGAAAGAGTGAAGGGCTGAAGGAACTATCTAAGGCACTGAAAATGCTTAAATGTTGAAGGACTTTAGACAAAATTAAGGGCTGAAGGAACTGTCCAAGGTCATGAAATAGCTGGAATGTTTCAGGGCCTTGGACAGTGTGAAGGAATAAAGGARCTSTCCAAGGTACTGAAATTACTGGAATGTTTTAGGACCTTGGATATTGTGAAGGGCTGAAGGAATGGTTCAAGGTCCTGAAAGTGCTCGAATGATTCAGGAGTTCGGACAGTGTGAAGGGCTGAAGGAACTGTCCAAGGTCCTGAAAATACTGGAATGTTTTAGGACCATAGACAGTGCGAAGGGCTTAAGGAACTGTCCAAGTCACTGAAAGTGCTGGAATGTTTCAGGACCTCGGACAGTGTGAAGGGCTGAATGAGCTGTCCAAGGTACTGAAAATGCTTGAATTTTGCAGGACGTTAGACAGTGTGAACAGCTGAAGGAACTGTCCAAGGTCCTGAAAGTGCTGGGCTGTTTCTGGACCTTGGACAGTGTGATGGACTGAAGGAACTGTCCAAGGTATTGAAAGTACTGGAATGTTTTAGAACCTTGGAAGGATTGAAGGGTTGAAGGAACTGTCCAAGGTCCTGAAAGTACTGGAATGTTTTAGGATCTTGGGCAATGTGAAGGGCTGAAGGAACTGTCCAGGGTCTTGAACGTGCTGGAATGTTTAAGGACCCCGGTAAAAGTGAAGGGTTGAAGGAACTGTCCAAGGTCCTGAAAGAATTGGAATGTTTCAGGACCTTGGACAGTGTAAAGGGTTGAAGGAACTGTCCAAGGTCCTGAAAGTACTGGAATGTGTTAGGACCGTAGACAGTTTGAAGGGCTTAAGGAACTGTCCAAGTTACTGAAAGTGATGGAATGTTTCAGACCTCGGATAGTGTGAAGGGCTGAATGAGTTGTCGAAGGTTCTTAAAATGCTTGAATTTTGCAGGACTTTAGACTGTGTGAACGGCTAAAGGAACTGTCCAAGGTCCTGAACGTGCTGGGATGTTTCAGGACCTTAGACAGTGTGAAGGACTGAAGGAACTGTCCAAGGTCCTGAAAGAAGTGGAATTTTTTAGGACCTTGGAATGATTGAAGGGTTGAAGGAACTGTCCAAGATCCTGAAAGAATTGGAATGTTTCAAGACCTTGGAAAGTGTGAAGGGTTGAAGGAACTGTCCAAGGTAATGAAAGTACTGGAATGTTTTAGGACCTTGGGCAGTGTGAATGGCTGAAGGAACTGTCCAGGGTCCTGAATGTGCTGGAATGTTTCAGGACCCCAGAAACAGTGAAGGGCTGACGGAACTGCCCAAGGTCCTGAAAGAACCGTAATGTTTCAGGATATGGACAGTGTGAAGGCCTGAAGGAACTGTCCAAGGTACTGAAAGTACTGGACTGTTT
>NW_013952718.1:408852-410996 GCF_001266775.1 Austrofundulus limnaeus | reverse complement strand
GTACTGGAATGTTTTAGGACCTTGGAAGGATTGAAGGCTTGAAGGAACTGTCCAAGATCCTGAAAGAATTGGAATGTTTCAGGACCTTGGAAAGTGTGAAGGGTTGAAGGAACTGTCCAAGGTCCTGAAAGAATTGGAATGTTTCAGGACCTTGGAAAGTGTGAAGTGTTGAAGGAACAGTCCAAGGTCCTGAAATTACTGGAATGTTAGCTAAGTGGTTCCCAACCGTTTTAGACTTGTGTACACACTGAGCCATTTTGTCATACCACTAGTACCCCTCAATCAAACGTAATGATGATTCTCCAAATCTATAATGTACTATGACTGATTATAAAAAGAAAACTTATTTAAGCCCCAAGAATATTTAGTTCTCATGAATTGTACTTTATTCAACTCAAATTAAACTTACATAGAAAAATGTTGCCTGGAAAGTGAATAAGTAACTAAATAAACTAAAACCGCAGGTAACGCAGGTGCAGAAAATAGCAGCATCCAAAATATATTGTATTGTTCAAAATTTGTCAGAAACTCATCAAGATGAGAACAATCCATGGGATTCCACRTTTTATACTGGATTCCATTTTGTGTTAATTCTGCGATTCTGACTGCAATTTCTGCATTGCTGAAATAATAGGGCCCTACAAATCTTGGTCTCATTTTTATGTATAATTTTGCAAAACTGGGAAAATTTCCCATGTACCCACTGTAATCGCACACACATGGTTGGGAATGTCTGCTTTAAAAAGTATAAAGGGTTGAAGGAGCTGTCTAAGGTCCTGAAAGTGCTGGAATATTTCAGGACCTTGGACAGTGTGAAGGGCTGAATGAGCTGTCCAAGGTCCTGGGAGTAATGGAATGTTTCAGGAACTTGGATAGTGTGATGGGCTGAAGGAATTGTCCAGGTCCTGAAAAAACTGGAATTTTTCAGGACCTTGGAGAGTGGGAAGGACTGAAGGAACTGCCCAAGGTCCTGAAAGTACTGGAATGTTTTAGGACCTTGGACAGTGTGAAGGGCTGAATGAGCTGTCCAAGGTCCTGGGAGTAATGGGATGTTTTAGGAACTTGGATATTGTGATGGGCTGAAGGAACTGCCCAAGGTCCTGAAAGAACTGGAATGTTTCAGGACCTTGGAGAGTGTGAAGAGCTGAAGGAACTGTCCAAGGTCCTGAAAGAATTGGAATGTTTCTTGACTTGGACAGTGTGAAGGACTGAAGAAACTTTCCAAGGTCCTGAATGTGGCGGAATGATTCAGGACCTTATACAGTGTGAAGGGCTGAAAGAACTGTCCAAGGTACTGAAAGTACTGGAATGTTTTAGGACCTTGGGCATTGTGAAGGGCTGAAAGAACTGTCCAGGGTCCAGAAAAAGTTGAAATGTTTCAGGACTTCAGATAGAGAGAAGGGCTTAAGAAACTGTCCAAGTTCCTGAAAGTGCTGGAATGTTCCAGGACTTAAGACAGTGTGAAGGGCTGAAGGAACTGTCCAAGGTCCTGAAAAGCTTGAATGTTGCAGGACTTTAGATAGTGTGAAGGGCTGAAGGAACTGTCCAAGGTCCTGAAAGAGCTGGAAAGTTTCAGGACCTTATAAAGTGTGAAGGACTGAAGGAACTGTCCAAGGTCCTGAAAGAACTGGAATATTTTAGAAACTTGGACAGTGTGAAGGGCTGAATGATCTCCCCAAGGTCTTGAAAGTGCTGGAATGTTTCAGGACCTTGGAATATGTGAAGGACAGAAGGAACTGTCCAAGGACTTGAAAGTACTGGAATATTTTAGAAACTTGGGCAGTGTGAAGGGCTGAAGGAACTGTCCAAGGTACTGAAAGTACTGGAATGTTTTAGGACCTTGGACAGCGTAAAGAGCTGAAGGAACTGTCCAAGGTACTGAAAGTGCTGGAATGTTTTAGGACATTGGGCAGTGTGGAGGGATGAAGGAACGGTCCAGGTTCCTGAACGTGCTGAAATGTTTCAGCACCCTGGAAAGAGTGAAGGGCTGAAGGAACTATCCAAGGTACTGAAAATGCTTAAATGTTGAAGGACTTTAGAAAAAGTGAAGGGCTGAAGGAACTGTCCAAGGTCATGAAATAGCTGTAATGTTTCAGGACCTTGGACAGTGTGAAGGACTAAAGGAACTGTCCAAGGTACTGAAA
>NW_013952718.1:406875-407786 GCF_001266775.1 Austrofundulus limnaeus | reverse complement strand
TGTTTCAGGAACTTGGATAGTGTGATGGGCTGAAGGAACTGTCCAGGTCCTGAAAGAACTGGAATGTTTCAGGACCTTGGAGAGTGTGAAGAGCTGAAGGAAATGTCCAAGGTCCTGAAAGAATTGGAATGTTTCTTGACTTGGACAGTGTGAAGGACTGAAGAAACTTTCCAAGGTCCTGAATGTGGCAGAATGATTCAGGACCTTATACAGTGTGAAGGGCTGAAGGAACTGTCCAAGGTACTGAAAGTACTGGAATGTTTTAGGACCTTGGGCATTGTGAAGGGCTGAAAGAACTGTCCAGGGTCCAGAACAATTTGAAATGTTTCAGGACTTCAGATAGAGAGAAGGGCTTAAGAAACTGTCCAAGGTCCTGAAAGAGCTGGAATGTTCCAGGACTTTAGACAATGTGAAGGGCTGAAGGAACTGTCCAAGGTCCTGAAAGAGCTGGAAAGTTTCAGGACCTTATAAAGTATGAAGGACTGAAGGAACTGTCCATGGTCTGAAAGAACTGGAATGTTTCAGCACTTTGGACAGTGTGAAGGACTGAAGGAACTGTCCAAGGTCCTGAAAGAACTGAAATGTTTCAGGACGTCAGACAGAGAAAAGGGCTTAAGAAACTATACAAGGTCCTGAAAGTGCTGGAATGTTTCAGGACCTTGGAAAGCGTAAAGGGCTGAATGACCTCCCCAAGGTCTTGAAAGTGCTGGAATGTTTCCAGTCCTTAGACAGTATGAAGGGCTGAAGGAACTGTCCAAGGTCCTGAAAGAACTTGAATATATTAGGAACTTGGACAGTGTGAAGGGCTGAATGACCTCCCCAAGGTCTTGAAAGTGCTGGAATGTTTCAGGACCTTGGAAAATGTGAAGGACAGAAGGAACTGTCCAAGGACTTGAAAGTACTGGAATATT
>NW_013952718.1:401782-402641 GCF_001266775.1 Austrofundulus limnaeus | reverse complement strand
GTGAAGGGCTGGAGGAACTGTGCAAGGTCCTGAAAGAGCTGGAARGTTTTAGGACCTTGGTCAATGTGAAYGACGGAAGGAACATTCCAAGTTCTGAAAGATTTGAATGTTTCAGGACCTTGGACAGTGCGAAGGACAGAAGGATTTGTCCAAGGTATTGAAAGGACTAGAATGTTTTAGGACCTTGGACAGTGTGAAGGGTTGAAGGTACTGTCCAAGTTCCTGAGAGAACTGAAAAATTTTCAGGACCTTGGAAAGTGTGAATGGCTGAAGGAACTGTCCAAGGAACTGAAAATACTAGAATTTTTTAGGACCTTGGGCAGTGTGAAGGGCTGAAAGAACTGCCCAGGGTCCTGAACAAGCTGAAATGTTTCAGGACCTCATACAGAGAGAAGGGCTTAAGAAACTGTACATGGTCCTGAAAGTGTTGAAAGTGCTGGAATTTTTCAGGACTGTAGACAGTGTGAAGGGCTGAAGGAACTGTCCAAGGTCCTGAAAAGCTTGAATGTTGTAGGACTTTTGAAAGTGTGATAGGCTGAAGGAACTGTCCAAGGTCCTGAAAAGCTTGAATGTTGCAGGACTTTAGATAGTGTGAAGGGCTGAAGGAACTGTCCAAGGTCCTGAAAGAGCTGGAATGTTTCAGGAACTTGGACAGTGTGAAGGACTGAAGGAACTGTCCAAGGTCTGAAAGAACTGGAATGTTTCAGCACTTTGGACAGTGTGAAGGACTGAAGGAACTGTCTAAGGCATTGAAAATATAAGAATGTTTTAGGACCTTGGACAGTGTAAAGGTAGAAGGAACTGTCCAAGGTCCTGAAAGAATTGGAATGTTTTTGAACCTTGGACAGTGTGAAGGACT
>NW_013952718.1:398620-400154 GCF_001266775.1 Austrofundulus limnaeus | reverse complement strand
CAAGGTACTGAAAATTCTTGAATTTTGCAGGACTTTAGACAGTGTGAACGGCTGAAGGAACTGTCCAAGGTACTGAAAATTCTTGAATTTTGCAGTACTTTAGACAGTGTGAATGGCTGAAGGAACTTTCCAAGGTCCTGAAGGAACTGGAATGTTTCAGGACCTTAGAAAGTGTGAAGGACTGAAGGAACTTCCCAAGGTATTGAAAGTACTGGAATGTTTTAGGTCCTTGGAATGATTGAAGGGTTCAAGGAACTGTCCAAGGTCCTGAAATAATTGGAATTGCTCAAGACCTTGGAAAGTGTGAAGGGTTGATGGAACTGTCCAAGGTCCTGAATGTAATGGAATGTTTTATGAACTTGGGGAATGTGAAGGGCTGAAGGAACTGTCCAGGGTCCTGTTCGTGCTGGAATGTTTCAGGACCCCGGAAAGAGTGAAGGGTTGAAGGAAGTGTCCAAGGTCCTGAAAGAACTGGAATGTGTTAGGACGATAGACAGTGTGAAGGGCTTGAGGAACTGTAGAAGTTCCTGAAAGTATTGGAATATTTTAGAACCTTGGAGAGTATAAAGGGCTGAAGGAACTGTCCAAGGTACTGAAAGTACTGGAATGTTTTAGGACCTTGGGCAGTGTGGAGGAATGAAGAAATGTTCCAGTGTCCTGAACGTGCTGAAATGTTTCAGGACCCTGGAAAGAGTGAACGGCTGAAGGAACTGTCCAAGGTCCTGAATGTGCTGTGATGTTTCAGGACCTTGGACAGTGTGAAGGACTGAAGGAACTGTCCAACGTATTGAAAGTACTGGAATGTTTTAGGACCTTGGAAGGATTGAAGTGTTGAAGGAACTGTCCAAGATCCTGAAAGAATTGGAATGTTTCAGGACCTTGGACAGTGTGAAGGGTTGAAGGAACTGTCCAAGATCCTGAAATTACTGGAATGTTTTAGGAATTTGGGCGGTGTGAGGGGCTGAAGGCACTGTCCAAGGTCCTGAGAGAACCAAAATGTTTCAGGGATTTGGACAATGTGAAGGACTGAAGGAACTGTCCAAGGTAATGAAAGAACTGGAATGTTTCAGGACTTTGGACAATGTGAAGGACTGAAGGAACTGTCCAAGGTTCTGAAAGAACTGGAATGTTTCAGGACATTGGACAATGTGAAGGACTGAAGGCACTGTCCAAGTTCCTGAAAGTACTGGAATATTTTAGAAACTTGGACAGTGTGAAGGGCTGTAGGAACTGTCCAAGGTACTGAAAGTACTGGAATGTTTTAGGACCTTGGAAGGATTGAAGGGTTGAAGGAACTGTCCAAGATCCTGAAAGAATTGGAATGTTTCAGGACCTTGGAAAGTGTGAAGGGTTGAAGGAACTGTCCAAGATCCTGAAAGTACTGGAATGTTTCAGGACTTTGGACAATGTGAAGGACTGAAGGCACTGTCCAAGTTCCTGAAAGTACTGGAATATTTTAGAAACTTGGACAGTGTGAAGGGCTGTAGGAACTGTCCAAGGTACTGAAAGTACTGGAATGTTTTAGGACCTTGGA